>NC_056728.1:316047175-316347175 GCF_019279795.1 Protopterus annectens
TAGGGACTTACTCCAGATTATTTTTGGTGCTGAAAAGGACAGGGGACCTGAGACCCATATTGGATCTCAGTCAATTGAACACCCATGTGCTAAAGTCCAAGTTCTGAATGGTCACATTGCAGTCTATTCTCCCATTGTTGGGAAAAGAAGTGTGGATGTTCTCCATCGACCTCAAGGATGCTTACTACCACATAAAGATGGACAGGGCATCCAGACGTCACCTACGCTTCCAGCCGGGAGCCAGTCATTTTCAGTTTTGAGCCCTGCCCTTTGGTCTCACCACAGCCTCCAGGGTGTTTACCAAATGCATGGCAGTGGTGACTGCTCACCTGAGACATCAGGGATTCCAAGTTTTTCCATATCTTGACGACTGGCTCCTTACTGCCACCACCAGACATCTACTACTTCAGACCAGGGACTCTACTATCAACCTATGTCAACAGTTGGGTATCACATTGAACTGGGAAAAATCTGCCTTGTCGCTCTCACAGCGTGTCATTTTTATAGGCACCAAACTAGACACTGTCCTCATGCGAGCGTTTCTACCACAGGAAAGAATCAGAGTCCTACAACAACAAGTTCATGCCATGCTCCCTCTGAGAAGAGCGAAGGCAAGATGGGTCCTCCAACTGTTGGGGACAATGGCTGCTATGATTATGTTAGTCCCTTTGGCAAGGTTACATATGAGGCTCCTTCAGTGGCTACTCTTTGCCCAGTGGTCTCTTCAATGTCTTCCACTTTCTCACCCTATTCTACTCATAGACAGGTGCAAATAGGATCTCAGTTGGTGGCTTTGCACGGACAACCTGAATGCGGGAAAGCATTTCGTTCCTGCGCCCCTGTTGCCACAGTGACCACGGATGCCTACCAGATGGGGTGGGGGGGGGGCATTATCTAGGCAGGACAGTCCAAGGCACATGGCAAGAGCATGAGATGCATCTGCATATCAATGTCCTGGAGATGAGAGCTGTGCTACTAGTGTTGCAAGCACTCCAGAGTTTTCTTCCTCTCGGGACTATTGCAGTCCACTCAGATAATATGTCAGTGGTTTGGTATCTGAACAAGCAGGGAGGAGCCAAGTCTTAACCCCTTTGCAGAGGGGCCATGTGAGTGTGGCAGTGGGCAGTGTCTTCCCAACGTTTTCTGGTGGCAACGCACATTCCAGTGAAGTCCAATGTGATCACAGACAGGCTAAGCAGAGCTATTCTGATGCCTTACGAGTGGTCCCTGAACTGTCAAGTTGCAGAATAGATCTTCCGCAGGTGGGGTCAGCCTTGCTGCAACCTCTTTGCCACCCCCTCAATGCCAAATGCAGCAGCTACTTCACGTTGATCCCCCCTCAGGGGAAGTCACCCAGGGACGCTCTAGTCCATGATTGGCCCTTCGGTCTACTATATGCCTTCCCTCCAGTCCCCTTGCTGTCAAAGGTTATTCAGAAAGCGCAATCCTTGGGAAGCAGAATGATTCTGATTGCCCCACACTGGCCTCGTCAAATTTGATTCCCCTTTCTCCATCCCTATCTCATGGACGCTCCTTGGATTCTGGACCCACAACCAGACTTACTGACACATGTCAGGGCAGCACCATCCCTCTCTTCGGACCCTCCGGTTGACAGCCTGGCTACTCCACTTCCATCATTAGTTAGGCTTCATCATTTTTCGCCAGAGGTGGTTTATATTTTATCTTCCTCTCATAAGCCCTTGACCAGGAAGATTTAATGTTAAGTTGTCTATCTCGCCTTCATTCTTGCTGGATGGGTTCGGTGCCGAACCTCGGCTCCGACTCGGCCTTTTACTAAAGCTCGAGAGCTATTTACCAGCTCGAGGCCTCCCCTTATCCCACAATGCTAGGTGTCAGATACCCAGATCTCGTTTGCCGCTTCAGCTACAAGGTTGCGTTTTTTACCGTCTCCAAGTCGTATAATTCTTTTATTACTTCTTATAGTCAGAATTGTTAAAATTTTTAGATAGATTTTGCTATTAGTTTAATCTAATCTTGTAACCCCTTTAGATCCCACTTAAAAAACCTTTTTTTCCTGTCATTACAGAGTCCCCCCCCCCCTTCCCTATTTAGGGTAGTGTTAGGCCTTTCTATTCTTTTTATATATTGTATTATATATACATAATAATCACCCAATCATGCAAAGACCATCGGTGGATGGTCTCCCCTCAACTTTTTCAGGGCAGACTGTTTGTCCTTCCTCCTCCAGTTGCCATGGTGACGACGGATGCCTCCCTGATTGGATTGGGGGGTGCATTTTCAGGGCAGGACTGTCCAGGGCACTTGGCAACCCCTAGAGTACCACCTGCACATAAATGTCTTGGAGATGAGAGCGGTACTTTTAGCATTACGAGCTCTTCAGGACTCTCTACCTACCGGGACTATTGCAGTTCAGACAGACAATATGTCGGTAGTCTGGTACATCAACAAGCAGGGCAGAACCAGGTCCTATCCCTTATGTCGAGAAGCACTCAGACTCTGGAGTGGGCGATCTCCTCTCAACGGTTTCTGATAGCAACGCACATCCCCGGGAAATCCAACGTCATAGCGGACAGGCTAAGCAGAGCAATTCTTATGCCTCACGAGTGGTCTATCAATCAGTCAGTAGCAGAAAAAAATTTCCGCAGATGGGGTCAACCTTGCTGCAACCTTTTTGCAACCCCTCTCAACAGAAAGTGCAGCGACTTCTTCACTCTCTTTCCCCTCCTACGCCATTCCCCCAGAGATGCTCTAGTTCACGATTGGCCCCGGGGTCTTCTCTGTGCATTCCCTCCCTTTCCCTTAATTCCAAAACTGATTCAGAAAGCGACCGCTTTGGGATCCAGGATGATCCTCATTGCTCCTTACTGGCCTCGACAAATTTGGTTCCCATTCTTGCATCGTCACCTGCTGGAGCAGCCCTGGAATCTGGACCCAGTGCCAGACCTCTTGATCCATCAGTCGGGCGAGCTGCACCAATCCCTTCGCTCTCTCAACCTCACAGCTTGGTTGCTCCACTTCCAACCTTAGCCAGGCTTCCACATATTTCTCAGTCAGTGCATGAAATCATACTTTCTTCACATAAGTCTTCTACCAGGAAGACTTATGCTAGTAAGTGGAAACGTTTTTCCCTCTGGGCAGAGGCCAGGAATATAGACCCCTTTACAGCCCCTGTCCATAACGTGTTGGATTTTTTGGCGGAACTTTTTCGAGCAGGTTCCTCGTCTGCCACCATTAGGGTCCAATTGGCTGCTATTGCTAATTTTCATGTTGGTGTATCAGAGTCCAGTATCATGTCCCACAAACTGTGTAAGGCCTTTCTTAAGGGGACTATTTTACTTAGACCCCCGGTTAAAGATCCCCCTCCTCTGTGGGATTTGAACTTGATATTAGCTTCATTGATTCTCCCTCCTTTTGAACCTGCGGCTTCTTGTTCCTTAAAGTTACTCTCCTGGAAGACTCTTTTCTTAGTTGCAATCACCTCAGCCAGAAGAGTATTGGAACTTCAAGCCCTTTGTATTCGCCCTCTTTATCTTATTTTTCACAAAGATAGAGTTTCACTCAGGACTGATCCTTCCTTTTTACCCAAAATACCCTCAGAGACAAATCTCAATCAGGCTATTGATCTTCCTGTCTTTTTTCCCAATTATTCAAACAGAGCTGAACAAAAGTTACACTATTTGGATGTTCACAGGCAATTATGCTTTTATTTGGATAGGACCAAGCAGACAAGAAAATCAGATCAACTCTTCCTGTCCTATGCTGAGGGCAGGCAGGGCCTACCAGTTTCTAAGGTAACCTTGTCCAGGTGGTTGGCCTCTATTATTACCTTGATCTACCAACTGAGACATAAAGAACTCCCTACAAAACCAAAAGCTCATTCCACCAGAGCATTGGCTACGTCGGTAGCTTTTCAGGCTAGACTTCCAATGGAATCTATTTGTGCTGCAGCCACATGGGCCACTCCTCAAACCTTCATTTCACATTACAAGTTGGATGTGGCCTCCAGGAGTCGAGCTGATTTTGGTTCTACTGGGCTCAAGAGTCTGTTTCGATGAGCCACCCAGGGCTAAGGTGCTAGGGACGCTGTCCCATCCAGCAAGAATGAAGGCGAGATAGACAACTTAACATTAAGAAGTTATGTACCTACCATAACGTTCCATGTTAGTTGTCTTCATCTCGCCTTCTTTCTTGCATCCCACCCTCCATCCCCCTAGCCTGGTCAGAACCGAGAGAAATCTCTTTTTGAGGCCTTCTTCCTATGGTTGACTCCTTTTTAGGATACGTCCTCCTCTGCTTGTAGCACTGTAGGTAAACCTTGTGGTGGGAATTGGTGTTTGTTCCTTGGTGTTAGCTCTACCTAACGAGATCTGGGTATCTGACGCCTAGCATTGTGGGATAAGGGGCGGCCTCGAGCCGGTAAATAGCTCTCGAGCTTTAGTAAAAGGCCGAGTCGGAGCTGAGGTTTGGCTCCGAACCCATCGAGCAAGAAAGAAGGTGAGATGAAGACAACTAACATGGAACGTTATGGTAGGTACATAACTTCTTATTATAGCAAATGGAAGAGGTTTTCAATCTGGGCTCATGCCAAAAAGATTGACTTTTACACAGCTCCAGTTTCATCTGAATTGGAGTTCTTGTCTATGCTCTTTAAACAGGGTTCAGCAGCCGCAACCATTAAAGTCCAATTGGTGGCGATTTCTACCTTTCATGTCGCAGACGAGCCTAGCCTGATGGCACATAGACTCTGTAAGGCTTTCCTGAAGGGCACGTTGTTACTTCGTCCTCCGGTATCAGAACCTGTTATGCCTTGGGACTTATACTTTGTTCTACAGGGTCTTACTTCACCCCCCCCTTTGAGCCTGCAGCCACTTACGATTTAAAATTCTTGACTTGGAAGACTTTTTAGTAGCCATCACGTAAGCCAGATGCGTGTCGGAGCTTCAAGCTTTATCAATCAAACCCCCTTATTTGATTTTTTATAAGGACATGGTTTCTCTCAGACCGAACCCCTCTTTTCTTCCCAAAGTGGTGTCAGTCAGTAACCTTAACCAATCTATTGAATTGCCAGTGTTTTTTCCCCAGTTTTCAAACAAGTCAGAATTCAAATTTCATCAATTGGATGTGCACAGACAATTACGTTTTTATTTACACAGAACGAAAGACCTCAGAAAATCTGATCAGTTGTTTGTTTCCTTTTTGGAAAACCAAATTTGGTCTCCTGTCTCCAAAATCACGCTGTCCAGGTGGATTTCCAGTTGTATTTCTTTCATTTATTCCTCAGGGGGTAAAGATTTACTGTTCCGGGTGAAGGCTCACTCTACTCGATCTGTATCTACATCTACAGCTTTTCAGGCCAGATTGTCTATGGATGATATTTGTGCTGCGGCTACCTGAGCATCTCCTCACACCTTTGTTACTCATTACAAGTTGGATGTGGTATCTAGGGGCAGGTCTTCCGTTGGTTCTACAGTGCTCAGGAGTATTTTCCACTGAGCCACCCGGGATTTAGGTGCTGGTGACGCTGTCCCACTGGCAAGAATGTAGGAGAGATTGGACTACATAACATCAAGAAGTTATGTACTCACCATATCGTTCGATGTATGTAGTCCATCTCACCTCACATTCTTACTTACCCCCCCTCCTTCCCCCGTCCTGGAGGATCTGGAGGTTAGGTCTGGTTTCAGAGCTCCCTTCATTCTTGGTTTGTTCTTCCTTTCCTTAGGTGTTGTTATGTATGGAGAATGAGTGCTGGTGCTCGCAGCAAACTAGATCTGGGGATTGAGAGTAGTGCAGCATGGGATACCATCTTAGCCCAGCCAATAGAAAGACTTCGAGCTAAAAAAGTTTGGCCGAGTCGGAGCCGACATTTGACTCTGAACCCACAGGTAAGAATGTGATGTGAGATGGACTACATACATCGAACGTTATGGTGAGTACTTAACTTCTTGTTTTGGAATGGCCCATCCAGACCCCAGACCTAAATCCAATAGAAAATCTGTGGGGTGACCTGAAGAGGGCTGTGCACAAGAGATGCCCTCACTTGTAAGGAAGAGTGGGCAAATATTGCCAAGTCAGGATGTGCCATGCTGATAGACTCTTACCCAAGAAGACTGAATGCTGTAATTAAATCAAAAGGTGCTTCAACAAAGTATTAGTTTAAGGGTGTGCACACTTATGCAACCAGCTTATTGTACGTTTTTTATTTTTTATATTTTTCCCCCTAACAGACTTAGGTTCATAGGTAGGTACTAGGCTATCGGCCCAAGGGCCTAAGTAAGTCTGGCCAACAAGGTTCCCTGGCTTACTCCACCCAAGAAAATGAATTTCCTGTGCCCCTATCGAGCATAGCTACAGAAGTGATCCCCGGGGTATATTTCCTATTTCCCATCCTCTCATCAAGATTTTTCTTGAAGAGTGCTAATGAGGAACTTTGCTTGACATAGATGGGTAGCTTGTTCCAGAGTATAAGAAGTCTCTGGGAGAGGACTCTATCCCTCCAGCATGTCCTGTTTATTGTGGTGACAAGGTTTAGGTCCTTAGAGCATGTAGCTTGGAGGGATTGGGATTTCTTTAGGTGTAGCATGTCCAACAGCTCTGGGTTTAACATAACTTTATATGTTAGGTAGAGATCTCCTCAGAGTAGGCAATATGCTACAGAATAAAGCAGGAGTTTTTTAAGATGGTCAGTGTAGGGCATCTGTTTGAGGCCAGTAATCCTCTTTGTGAGGTACTTCTGTGGCCTTTCCAGCTGCTGCAGATGCCTTGTGAGGTACATTCCAAAAGGGGCGTTGTACTCTATAATGGGTCTAATGAGTGCCAAGTAGAGGGGAACAATGACCTCTTTTTTCCTGGATGAGAACCCTTTTGTGATGTGGTGTGCCACATAGAAGGATTTCCTGACTACTGTGGTGATGTTATTATCAAAGGAGAGACTACTGTCCACCTGGGTCCCAAGGTCTCTTATCACACATTCGGCATTAAGTAGACTGCCATTTATGTGGTAGTTCATGGGTACAGAGTTTTTATCAAAGGGGATGACAATGCACTTTTTGGCATTGAGCTTGAGGCCATGCCTTTGACACCAGGCATCTGTCTCAGTGAGGCCCTTCTGTAGGATGTCCACATCATTTGGGGACTCGACTATGGCTCCTTGTTTGCAGTCATCTGCAAACTTCGTTAGCCAGAGGCCTTCTGTGTTAGCCTGTGATTCAGAGAAGTAGATACCAAACAGGGGAGGACTCAGGACTGAACCCTGTGGTACTCCACTTGTCACTGGTTTGAAGTCAGATTTGGAGTCTGCAACTTTTACAGTGTGGGTTTTGTCAGTGAGCCAGTTGGCAACCAATCTTGTGACGTAGGGATTTAACCCTAGTTTAGTGAGTTTAGCTATAATTCCAGAATGGGGGATGGTGTCGAAAGTCTTGGCAAGGTCAAGATAGGCTGTGTGAACCACCTTACCCTTGTCTATGGCTTTGGTGACTGCCTCAAAGAAGTCGATCAGGTTCAGAAGGCATGATCTGCCTTTCACAAACCCAAACTGGGTGGGGTCCAGAGTTTGGAGGTTACCAATGTGTTTATGAGTTTCATGATGATACGTTCCATGGCCTTGCTGACCAGGCTCGTCAGGCTAATAGGGCGATAGTTCCCAGGATCAGTGGTGGCTCCCCCTTTGTGGAGTGGGATAACTGTTGCTGTGCACCATTCAGTGGGCACAAAGCCTGACGTGAGACTATGATTGAACATGGTGCTTAGGTAGGGAGCCAGTTCGTTCTGAAGTTCGTGTAAAATGCAGCCTGGGATGTTGTCCAGTCCCATGGATGCTGTGTTTTTGGTTTTAGAGAGTGCAGCATTTACATGCATAGATGTGATTACAGGGACTCTGGGTTCTTCCTGTATAGATATGAGCCCTTTAGGGGGTGAGAGGGGGTTAAAGTTAGCACTGAACCTAGCTGCCAGGATGTTGGCAATATCAGTTTGTTTGTTTTTCATTTGAATTGTACAGGTTATAGGTCATATTTAAGGTGGGAAAAGTCTTGAAATAATTTATTGTGGTCTCATTTTTTTATATCACAAAAACCTGGAATTTTAACAGGGGTGTGCAAACTTTTTATATCCACTGTGTATATATATATATATATATATATATATATATATATATATATATATGCGTGTATGTGTCTGTGTGTAGGTATGGGCCTACTATGGAAGCTCAAAGTTTCAAAACTTTAAATTTCATATGGTCGAGACCATAATATTGAAGATGTTCTTCGTCTCCCATTGCTGCAGTCCTTACATATGGGTAGTCCGCTGTCCACCATCGGCCCGAATACCAAAGGGCTAGAACCGGCGTCGGTCATCGGCGCCCAAGACTGACGTCAGTACGTGCCAGTACAAATGCGCATGACCGACGCCATATCCTCAGTCTTTCTTGCCGCGTGGTCCTAAGCAGAAGCAGCGTTTGCGAGTGCCGTTCGGCGTTCTGGAATTGTCGGTTTTCGAGTTTCAGAACGGAGACCAAGTTGGGCTAAGTACCCCGTTGGGGACACTTTTGTCTTTTTCTTGCCTCAGTATTGACGGATGTCAGAAAAAGTTAATAACTGTATTTCTTGTGGGAAACAGATTCCTCATAGGGATTACCATTCACTCTGTATTCCTTGTTTAGGGCCTGAGCACGACGTTGTTGGGTGTCGCTTTTGTGCTACTTTTAACAAGCGTACTATTAAACGTCGGTTGGACTGTGCTAGGCTGGTGTTTGGTAAACGTTGTAATTACAACATGCCGTCGGATTCTCCAACGCCTGGTTCTTCTAAAAAACGGAAAGAGAAGCCTTTGCGGTCCAAACAGGATGAGTCGTCCACTCCGGACGCCGGTTCTGTAGAACCACCGACTACTTCAGCGGCTCCTTCTGAATGTTTACCTGAGTCTCAAGGGGAGCCTTTGTTACTACAGGAAGTGGCTTCTCCTGTGTTAGGCCAGGCTGAGGGTGCTTCTCAGATGTCGGTGGTTCCCTCCCCTCATAGGGTAGTTAGGCCTCCTCCTTCTCAAAGCAAAAGCCATTCTAAGTCTAAGTCTGCCCCTGCTGGTGCTAGTCCCCAGGGTCCAGCTCCTAGGAAGCACATGTTAAAGATGGCTGAAGATTTGATTACTTTCATTAGGGGTTCTATGCCCCCCCCTGAGAAGAGGCCCAGGGTTGAGACAGTGTTGGAGGGTTTGGTTCAGTCTTCCAATGAGTCAGATTCCTCTGTGGAAGACCTTCAGGATTTCCCTCCCTATTCTGATTCGGAGGCTGAGGATACTACTCCCTCTGCGTCCCCTCCAGAAGATTTTTCTTTCTCTGAGACTTTGCATTCCATGAGGGAACATTTCAAATGGGAAGGCCAGGATTATTCTGATTCTCGTAAAAGGTTGAGAGAATTCTTGTTTTTGCCTCAGCATAGGCCCTTGGCTATTCCCCCTGTACTGGATGTTGTTCAGGATGTATTTTCTGAGGCTGCCCTTAACCCAGATTCTCTGCCTCCTGTCCCGGTTAAACCAGATAGATACTACAGGGTTTCGGAAGCTCACAAGTACTTATATAAGAGTCCCAGGGCTGATCCAGAAACTATTGCTCAAGGCCCCAAAGGTGTTAGGGCTTCTGTGGTTAAGAATCCAGTTCCTCTGGACAAGGATGCTAGGGCCCTGGATAGGTGGGGTAAAAAACTGTATACCTCTTCTACTTTGGCTATGAGAGCTTTAAATTGTCAGTTTCATATGCTCAGGTATCAAAATTATTTGCTGGGCCAATTGAAATGTAAAGTAGATGCTTTAGCTGAGGGTATTGAATATAAGGAGATTCAGGATTTTGTGCATGCTTCAGACCAAGTTGGTAAGCATTCTTTGCAGTGTGGTTTTGATGCTTTACAGGCTTCTTCCAGGGTGGCTGCTACTAGTTCAGTTGTTCGCAGGCATGCCTGGCTTAAAGATCAGACCTTGTCAGAGCATGTTAAGGCTCGTATTATGGATGCTCCTCTGCAATCTGATGTTCTTTTTGGCCCTCCAGTAGAATCAGTTTTGAAGAAGATGGAGGAAAAAGCTAAGTCTATGCAGACAGTTAAGGACTTTTTACAGGTTCAGCCCCCTAAGTTCAGTAGGAATTGGCCTGCTAAGGGATGGTCTTTCCCCTCTTCGAGTTATCAATCTAGGGGCAGGTTGAGGAGAGGTAGGGGTAGGGCTTCCTCTCAGGGCCCTGTTACTTCTCGGACTTTGAGTTCTTCTACCCCTTCTGCTGGGGAGGGCAGGGGTCAGTCCTTTCGGAAACAGACCCAATGACCTGTGTCTTCAGCTGCCGGACTCTGCCTTGCTGGCAGCTCCTCTAGGAGGAAAACTGGGACTTTTCAAAAGGAATTGGCATTTGGTTACCCAAGACAAATGGGTATTGGACATAATAAATCGAGGCTACAAATTTTATTTTCACACATTCCCTCCTTTCAAAGGTATGCCGGATGTGCCTCATCAGCAAAGGCTGGAAGCACAGGCACAAATTTCTTCTCTGCTTCAGTTGGGAGCGATACAGGAAGTACCTTCTGCAGAAAGAGGCACAGGGTTTTATTCCCGTCTTTTCTTAGTGCCAAAGCAAGGAAATACTTGGAGACCAATTCTGGATTTGTCCATTCTAAACACCTTTCTAGAAATTCCAAAGTTCAAGATGTTAACACTGCAACAGCTGTTACCTATGCTGGGCAAAGATCACTGGATGGTGACTCTGGATCTCAAAGAGGCCTATCTTCACATCCCTATCAGGCCCAGTTGCAGGAAATTCCTGAGATTTCGGAATGGGAATTTGCATTATCAGTTCTCTGCATTGCCCTTTGGCTTGTCTACTGCGCCCAGGGTATTTACAAAGGTCCTGGCTCCAGTAATAGCTTTTCTCAGACTAAAAGGAATTCAAATTTATCCTTATCTGGACGACTGTTTGATTCTGGCTCAAGGCAAGCACGAACTTCTTCAACATCTGCAGTATATAATGACAGTTTTAAGATGCCTAGGGTATTCTGTGAACGAAATAAAGTCCAGTCTAGTACCCTCACAAGAGATGTGTTTTCTGGGTGTAAGACTGAATACAGCTGCTCAGATGGCATTTCTTACCCCGGACAAACAAAGAAATCTTCACCTTTACTTCCAACAGCTATCAGTAATGTCCAGGCTGACTGCAAGGACAGTCCTTCAAGCCTTGGGGTTCATGGCATCTTGCATTCTAGTACTTCCCAATGCCAAACTGCATATGAGGAAGCTACAATGGTATCTCAAAAGCGTTTGGACTCAACACAGCCAAGATTTGGACACTCATTCGGATTCTACCTTGCATTCAGAAAGAATTTGTGTGGTGGGCTCAGGAATGTCACCTAAATAAGGGACTCTCTGTGACCCAACCAGAGGCAAGTCAGATATTAACGACGGACGCCTCGGAGTCAGCCTGGGGAGCTCATTTCAAAGGAAAATGGATTCAAGACCTTTGGCCCCCAGAGCTACTTCACTTGCATATCAACATGAAAGAGATGCTGGCAGTTCAGTTTGCTTTGGAAGCGTTCAAGGGCCTACTTCAACCAGGACTGGTGTTGATTCGAACAGACAACACAACTGTCATGTGGTACATCAACAAGCAGGGGGGAACTCATTCTTACCCTCTTTGCAGACAAGCAATGCTGTTATGGGAAACTGCTTTAAATCTGCACATCACTCTTCGAGCACAGTTTCTGCCAGGAGCACAAAATACTTTAGCAGATGTTCTGAGCAGACAGATTGTGGATCCTCACGAATGGAAGTTGGACCCTCGGGTATTTCTTCAGTTGACCATGGCTTGGGGAACTCCAGATATAGATCTGTTCGCTTCTCCTCTGAATTTCCAACTGCCACTGTTTTGCACAAGGCTGTTTCATCCAAAAGCCTGGAAAATAGATGCACTATCCTTCAGTTGGAGCAACCTTCACGTGTATGCTTTTCCTCCTTTGCCTCTTCTTCCACAGGTACTATTGAAAGTCAGGAGGGACAAACCTTGCATGATCCTTATAGCACCGGATTGGCCCCGTCAGCATTGGTACCCTCTGTTGAGGAGCTTAATTCATGGGACCCCTTGGCCATTACCACAGATTCCTCACTTATTGTCTCAGGAAAACAATCATTTTCTCAATGTCAGGGTGCAATCCCTACACGTGACAGCCTGGCGCATTCTGTTTTAAGGAAGGAGGGCCTTCAGCTCCCTCAACAAGTTTTGGATGTTATTTTGGAAGCCAGGCAACCTAGTACTCGAAAGGTTTATGCTGATAAATGGAAGAGATTTTTTCTTTGGAGTTCAGCTAAAGGCTTTGATGTCAAATTGCCTAATTTGAGTTGTACATTGCAATATTTGACTGTTTTATTGGACAAGGGTTTGTCCTTCTCTTCTGTAAAAGTGCATGCTGCAGCTATTTCTGCTCACTATGATTGTGACCCTCCTTTGTTTTCACATCCATTGGTTAAACAGTTTCTTAGAGGGGCAAAGAATATAAGACCCCACGAAGAGCTCCTACTCCTGCCTGGGATCTTAATTTTGTTTTGGAAAAGCTGACTCTGCCTCCTTTTGAACCTGCTGCTACAGCTGAATTGAAGTTGTTGTCTTGGAAGACTGCTTTTTTGTTGGCTGTTACTTCTGCTAGAAGGGTATCTGAATTACAGGCCCTCATGGCAGTGGAACCTTTTCTGATTTTTCACAAGGACAGAGTTTCCTTACGTACTAATCCTACTTTTATGCCTAAAGTGATTTCTAATGTGGCATTGAATCAATCTATACATTTGCCTACTTTTTATGCTGACCCCCAAAATAAAGGGGAAAAAGTTTTGCATTCTTTGGATGTACATAGGCAGTTAAGATATTATTTGAACAGAACCAAAGAGTTCAGAAGATCCCAACAGTTATTTGTTTCCTTTGCTTTGACTTCACAAGGGAAAGCTGTCTCGAAACAAACTATTTCCAAGTGGATTGGCCATTGTATTGCTTTTTGTTACTCTCATCATGGAAAGGATGTTCCAGTTGGGATCAGGCCTCATTCTACTAGGGCTACGGCCACCTCTACTGCTTTTTTAAGGGGGGTAGCTACTAAAGACATTCTAGAGGCAGCTACTTGGAGTTCTGTACATACATTTACAAAGCATTATCATTTACCTCTTTATTCTAGGTCTCGGGCTGGGTTTGCCACTGCAATCTGACAGGGCATGTTAGCAGCTCCTAATGCTATTTAGTTAGCCAGCCTCCCTTTTTTCCGTTGCTCTGGGATTCTACCCATATGTAAGGACTGCAGCAATGGGAGACGAAGAACATAGTACAGTTTTGTACCTACCATAAATGTAGATGTTCGAGGATCTCCATTGCTGCAGTCCAATTTTCCCTCCCTCCTTCCCCCTTTCTTTTTTAGGTTGGGTTTTGGGTGGTGTTTTTTGCATTCTGACGTCTGAGGCAAGAAAGACTGAGGATATGGTGTCGGTCATGCGCATTTGTACTGGCACGTACTGACGTCAGTCTTGGGCGCCGATGACCGACGCCGGTTCTAGCCCTTTGGTATTCGGGCCGATGGTGGACAGCGGACTACCCATATGTAAGGACTGCAGCAATGGAGATCCTCGAACATCTACATTTATGGTAGGTACAAAACTGTACTTTTTGAAACTTCAAACGGTTTAAATGGACAAAAAACCCAAGCACTGAATCCAAAATAAATCCAAGAAAAAACAGAATTCAGCAGTCAGTTTCAACACATGGGCTCCAAAATTCCACGTTTATTTCGAAAACTGTTGTAAAGCTTGTAAAAAAATAAAGAAACTATTCAACATAACACTGAATGGTTGAGTCGTTTTGCCTTAATGAATTTACATCATCAGAACCGTCACTTAAAGTCATGCGGACCTATAAATAACATTTTTCACTCTCACATCCTTTAAAAACAACCAAGGTTTTTTTTTTTTGGACTTTTACATTTCCTGGGTATGTCTGCTTCCAATACACAGGATTCTTTCCACGATGGAATATTTCTTTCAGCTGAATCTGGCAATTTAACATTATTAATTGAGCAGTTCTCACAAGTCTTGACACAGGTTAATGGCAAATGGCAGGAGTAGTCCACAAACTCAAGCAGTGAGGAATGATGCATGTCCTGGCTTCCATGGTGGTAATGTAGAAGATTTTTCTGCTACTGGTTCTGTGAATTAGTGGCTTGACACAGTTGACTTAGTTCAAGGTAAGGATTATATTTGCTCAAATGAGGGAAGACATTTAAAATTGTATGAGCAAATAACAGACCTTGAGAAAACTTGTTTAAGTTTAAAACATTACAACTGGATAATATTTTTCCTGTTGAAAATGTTATGCGGGGCCATGTCTCAAAGGGACTAAGAATTTGGAATTTCCCCCAGGGTGTGGAACTGAATTAAATTTTTCATTCAGCGCTGCTAGAGGTTTTTGATAGAACTGCTTTTGAGTTAACAGGAATGATTATTAAAGAGAATTAGAGTTGTTTAAGTTAACTCAAGGAGTGCATTAATAAATTGGTAAATTCTATTACATCTGCTTTGTTATTTGTTAAATACAAATCTCCGTTTAATTGAGCTTTTGAGTCCACTGAAACAAAGTTGATTCCAGTTAAAAATTGAAAAGAAAAATAGTTGTCACGTGACAGCAATGATTTTAATAACAAGTCTGTTTACCCCCCCCCCCAATATATCGGGGGTGATTCAGCAACAAAGATCCTTAGAGCAAAATTAAGACGTGGAACAAATTGATTTTCAAGGACAGGACTTCACAAATGAGAGTGACCCTTTAGAGGATCCCCAGCCATGAAGATCGGAGAGGTTGGCCAGGAAACAAGCGACAAACCAACAGAGAGTGGAGAATTCCGGGGGTGGTCCCAGGAGATGGAAAAAGAACAATCGGTACAATTACAACAGGAACTGGAAGAATTCCAAACAACAGTAAATCTTGCTATGTATTCTAGTCCAGTTAATGTCACCACTTTTTTTGATTTTAAAATGTATAATGATACTGATATATGGATTGATTCAGCTCACCATCAACTATTTTTCAAAGGATTTAACTCCATCCCCCTCTAGTAAAGCAAAGATTGAAGATATTTTGAAAATGTTCACAAGAAAGCTGAATTTTCAAATTTTATTCAAAGATAAGGATGACGGGGCTGAACAGCCTGTGAGATTGAAAATAAAGAGCTTGGCTAACCCCCTTTTACACCCTGTGATTAATATGTTTGAGAGAATTTGTGAAAGGCACCTACATGATTCCATGGGTCAGAAAAGTCATGGTAATTTTCACAATCTTACCATGCAGGATAGAGCTATATTGAATTCTATTAGATCCAAGGATGATGATAGGTACATGAAACCTGATAAGGGGAGCGGTCTCATAATCATAGATACTCGTGACTATTCCGGATGGAAGTACAGTCTACTGTTACATAATAATGTGTACAGTGCTGTCTTGTTGAATGAGATTAATATTGCCTACAGCGGCATCATGGTGGTTCTGGATGAGTTTTTACTTTCTGATATATCTCAAGTGTTATGTGACTATCTGAGGGTGCCCTATCCAATTATACCTAAATTCTAATTTGAATGAGCCACTATTACGACCAACTGTTGCAGCTGTTGGGTCATGTACTGAACCGTTGTCCAAGTACACAGATTTTAAGCTTAAGAACATTTTGATGGATTTCCGTTACATTGTGAAAGACTCCTGGGATTTGCTTGATAAACTTCACTTGGTGAACAATAGCGATCAATGTGTGTTCACTACTTGTGATATTAAAAGTTTATTTTCAGTTATTCCCAACGAAGAATGTCTCTTGTGGTTTGGGGACATGGTTTCCAGACATGGTAATATGACTTCAACAGAGGTAGATCTCTTGCAAGAGTTGATGGAAATGGTTTTAAATAACTTTTTAACCTTTAATGGGGAATTTTTCTAGCAAAGCTAGGTGTGGCTATAGGGGCTGCTTGCACTTCCATATTGCAAACACAGTGCTCCTAAAATGGGAGTTGGATATGGTTTTTAAAATGCCCTCCTTTGAAAAATTCATTGGGTACTTCAGATACCTGGACAATTTGCTTATTATTTGGAAGGGCAATGATGAACAGTTTGGAGTTTTTTTGAGAGAGTTGGAATAACTTACAGACTCTTTGCAGTTCACTTATATGGTGAACAAGGATAAGGTAAATTACTTAGACACTGAGATTTCATGGTCTTTTGTAGGTAGATTTGAGACTAGAATTTACAGAAAACCTACATTCTGTAATTCTTTCTTATTTTTTACAAGTTGCCATCCATTCCTCCAAAAGAAAGGGATCATGAATAGGCAATTCATTAGAATTTCTAGATTGACGTCTGATGACAACGAATGTTTAAGAGAGTTAAATTTTCTTAAGAACATGTTTGAGGAACGTGGATATCCTACCAATTTATTTAACCAGCTTCATCATGAGGTATGAGAAAAGAGGAAAGACATCTATCCCCCTATTATAAAATATGGTCTTTGTAGTGGTCAGGAATTTAACAGTGGCTACGCTGTGTCTCATGACAATAGTCATAGTATGGTGTTACATTACACCGTTGATGTCAAAAACATAGAAGGCATTATTCGGAAGAAGTGGAACATTTTTCAGTGCCACGATGACACTAAAAAATTGAGCAATATAGTACCAGCTTTTAAGTACAGAAACAAATTTAATATCAAGAATTACTGCAGAAGCCTCTCATTACCACTATAGATGCATTTACAAACATCACCAGGAAATGTGATGGATGTAAACAATGCCAGTTCACTGAGACTGATTATAATGATCCGATTTTTTCAGACAATCAATAAGGAGGGTAAAGGTGGTAGATTCAATTGTTTATCCGAGAGTAGTGTATTTTGCACACTGTGTCTGATGCTCAATGTTTTACATAGGCAAAACCGACAATGCTTTGAATAAAAGAATCTACCAACATGTACATAGTATTCAACATGCTATTAGTAAGAGTGCTCTTGCCAAACATTCTGGGACCTAATGTTGATTTTATTGGTTTTGCGTTTTCAGTTATTGAGCAGGTGGATGTTTCATCCTATGTAGGTGATTGGCATAATAAACTGCTGAACAGGGAACTGCACTGGCAGCTCAAGCTGTATGCTACACATCCACCAGGCTTGAATGAAAATGTTTCGTTACATAGCGAACTTACAAAAAGAGCAACTAGGTTGTAAATGTAATTTTTACTTGCTATTCTTGTATATTTTATCCTTTCACTACTCTGAGTGTCTGCATGTGTTTCAAAGGTAGTATGGTGATGATTATTCCTGCTTACCATGTGGGAGACCAGGGTTCAATTCTCCGATGGCAGGTAAAGTATTTTTATGAGTTTTAGCTCATTTTTTATAACTTTATGCTTACAATTAATGAAGTAGTATTGGCAGGTGTGTCTTTTTTTTCATACGCATTTTGCATGTGTGAGTGAAAAATATTATTTACAGGTCTGCATGAGTTTGACTGATGGTATGTGCTAAACCATTCACTGTTATGTTGAATATTTTCTTTGTTTTTTGACAAGTTTTACAGTGGTTTTTGAAACAAATGTGGAATTTTGGAGCACTTGTATTGGAACTGACTACTGAATTACTTTTAAAATGGAGATTGCTGTACAGTGCAGAAAGCAAAGTTTACCATTCTCTTCACTGTAGTGCGTTCTCAGAGTTGGAATATTTAATTAGCAGGGGGTGTGGGGGTGCAGGTGGGCTTTCCCCCTGCATAAACATAAAAAAAAGTTTTTATTCTTTTTTTATTGAAGATGTGAACCTTCAAAAATTTGATGTTATGGTTTCGACCATATGAAGTTCGAAGTTTTGAAAGTTCATGCTTCCAAAGTAGATCCGTATGTATAGATATGTATGTATGTGTGTGTGTGTGTGTGTGTGTGCCCATGTGTGTGTGTCCGTGTGTGTGTGTGCGTGTGTGTGTGTGTGTGTGTGCATGTGTGTGTGTGTGTGTGTGTGTGTGTGTGTGTGTGTGTGTGCCCGTGTGTGAGTGAGTGTGTGTGTGCGTGTGTGTGTGTGTGTGTGTGTGTGTGCGCATATGTATATGTACACGCACACACACGTATATATTTATATATACACAGAGAGAGAGGGGTGTACAAATCCCATGCAGACATGGAAGATCATATTCACACAATCAATGACCCAAGATCAGGATGGCTATCTTGGTGCTGGAAGCTAAAGATCTTAATCCTTGAGCCACCATGTCCATAGAAAGTTAAAGTAAAAATTTTCATTGTAGAACTAATATAATACAGTAAGATACAATAAGTACCTAAAGTTGTTTTGATCCAACAGATGCAAATTATCTTAAATATTAAAAATGTTAAAAATTACACCAGAAGAGAAAAAAATGCCATTAAAAGATAAAACACCTACTAAAAAAAAGGAACTTTAGAAGGGAAATAAATATTTTTCTTTTATTAAGTATTGTTCATGTCAACAGAAAAATAGACACTATTCATCATCTGCAGTTTGATTTTCTAATTTGTTTGCATATTTAGGTTATGTTGCAATTTTAAAATGGTTGACAGCATATATATACTATGGTTTATATACTGTACCATTCACCATATACATCTGTAGACCTTTGTTGTGTTAGGAAGTCATAACAAAAGCCAGGAATCTAACAGTAATACTGTTCAAAATCAAAATGACAATGGGTCTTCTTCCTTTAATGTTTGGGGAGAGGGCAGGAATCATCATACTAGTAATCCTTTTTCTGCAGTGGGCAGGAATAGAGAAGCAGCGGCCACCCCAGAATTACAGAAAATTTATGATAAGGTGGAGAAACTCATATTTAAGGAGTCTTCAGTATTTTTCAATTCTTTGAATCTGCAAATGTATGTAAAACTCAATATTACACCAAGGTGCTTGCGTGCTGTCAAAAGCCCCTCATCTCCTTTTAATTTAGAGGAAGAAGAAGATAAGAGCTTTCCTGCTAGGTGGGCTGCTGCTGCCAACAAATGCAGTCACGAGTGGGTTAATATCCTTATAGAGAGAGACAACCTTAAGAGGTGTAAGCTGGTTACGGAGACCAAGGAAATGTACCAAAAGATTGTGCAGACAGCTAATAATGTTACCCTTGAAAACTTCCTAGCAGGGGTGAATAATAAACTGACCGGATATGAGAAGGAACTAATAAAACAAAAAAAGAAAAACTACATAGAGACATAAGAGATTATGAACGTAACTCGGCGTTCATAATCTCCACTAGTCAACCAAGGCGATGTCAATGAGTGAAATTTGAGCAGGAACCTGGAAGAAAGAATACCAAAGGTTACGTATCTTCAACTGGAAGTGAATCTTCGTTTGCTAACAGAGACAGCGAAGAGGAAAGCCATTTCCCTGGACTACTAGAGGCAGCAAACCCTGGTTATTTATATAAAACTTTTCGTTAACCAGGGAAGAACAACAGAAAAAGAACAAGGAATCAACATTACAGACATGTAAGTAATGGGGAATTGTATCCCAATTCACGAACATTCAAAAAAGGCAAGTGGTATTAATATTAATTGTGAATGTCAAGACAATTATATTGTAAACTTATCTAATTTTACCTTGTCTGCGACTGACACTGCAGTGTTAAATAAAGGTTTAAAGTTTATCCCCACGGTTTTACCAAGGGGATATGAGTTAAAATGTGAGATATTTAGATTTATAAGAAAATTGCATTTAATGTCCTATTTTTCTCATAATGTAAATAAGATATGCAATGACAGTTATGCTAGTGATTCTGAATTAAGTGAAACTAGTTTTCACTCACGTGTTTCAGATTTTGACTTGGATGCTTATTGTAAACTGAATACGGAAAGTGTAACATATAAAAGTGATTTTATACCTGTCTGTAAGGATGATGGTATTCATCAATTTTCTAATGCATTGCAGTATTCTGTGGAAAAAAGAGTATGAGTTAGTAAATAAGGATAGGAAAAATATAAAATATAACTTGAGCAAGGAAGAATGGTTGAGTTTGCAGAATCTTAGTCAAAATAGGGAACTGGTTTTTAAGCCATCCGATAAAGGGGGCAAGTTAGTTGTGCTCCACTATACACAATACCTGAGAATGTGTTATACTCATTTAAGAGATAGGAATGTCTATATGCCAGTGGGGATGGATTGTTATTTAAAAGCAATAGCCATGTATAAATAATTGCTATTGAAGGGATTGAGATTAAAATATTTTTCTTATGAGGATGTGTATAAGAAATTTGAAGTTAAAGATAATACTACGGCTTATTTTTTCAGTGTCCCCAAAATACATAAAAGTGTTGTGGATCCACCTGGTTGTCCCATTGTATCTGCATGTGGTTATTTTACATGTAATTTAGCTTTTTTCTTGCAGATGTACTTGAGGGCAGAGGCAGAAAAGCTATCTTCATATATCAAAGATTCTTTTGATTTTTTAGCAAAAATAAAGAATATAAAGTGGAAAAAGGATATGTTTTTTATAGTCATGGACTTAGTCAGTTTATATACGAATATTGGACACACACATGGACTGGAAGATTCATTATTCTTTTTAAAAGATACTCCTAAGACCAGCTCATTCTTACCCCCACTAGAGGTAGCAACATCCTTGACCTGGTCATTACTAACATGGGCGACCATTGCTTTACACCAGTAGTCAACTCCTCCCTAGTTAGATCCGACCACAAACTAATCATCTTGGAAATCCACCCCCCCCCCACACACACAAAGGTAACCACCATGAAAAACTTCTCCAAAGCTAACTTTGGGCTCCTAAAAACAGAGGTGGCTAACTTTACGGTACCCATACAAATGGAGAATAGTTGCATGACTGCCAAATCATACACCAATGCACTGCACAAATGCATGGATCTCACCATACCCAATAGAACCAAGACACTCTCCTCCAAAAATAGGAAGCCAATTTGGTGGTCCCCTGCCATAAACAAACTCTACAACAGAAGGAGGAAACTGATGCAGAATAAGGTGAAGTCCCAAAACTGGAAAAACTCCCTTATCAGCCTCAACAAAAAGTTGAGATCCCACATCAAATCCTCTAAAGCTCGCTATGAAAACAGAATTGCGGCAGATAGTAAAGACAACCACAAGGTTTTCTATAGTTATTTAAAGAATCTCCATGGCAATACTCAGATTTCCTCTGAGCTACTGCACAATGGTATCTCCTATACCGAGCCAACAGATACTGCCAATATACTGGCTGACAGATTCAGTGCCAACTTTACCGCTGTCTCCCCTCCCAAAGGACCTATCACATTAACAGTAGGTTGCCAGACACCCAGTAGTACTGCTGCACAGGTTAAAACAGCACTGTCCAAGGCCAAGAATACAGCTTCTATGGGACCTGACAATATCCCTGGCTGTGTTCTACATAAACTACAGAATGAACTGGCACCTCACATGTGTGCCCTGTTCAATCACAGCCTCACCTCAGGCTTTGTCCCTAATGAATGGCACACTGCTACAGTCATCCCTCTCCACAAAGGAGGAACGACTACAGACCCTGGGAACTATCGCCCCATTAGCCTAACAAGTGTGATATGCAAAGCTATGGAACGCATCATCATGGACCTAATAAACAAGGATATAGGGAATCTCCAAACTCTGGATCCCACACAGTTTGGTTATGAGAAGGGTAGATCATGCCTGCTCAACTTGGTCGACTTCTTTGAGTCAGTCACCAGAGCTGTGGATGAAGGCAAGGTGGTTCACACAGCCTACCTTGATCTGGCCAAGCCTTTGATATCATTCCCCACTCTGTAATCATAGAAAAACTCAGTAAGCTAGGCATCAACACCTATATCACTAAGTGGGCTGCAAACTGACTCACAGATATAACCCACAGTGTGAAAGTAGCTGACTCCAAGTCAGACTGCCGACCAGTCACGACTGGAGTCCCACAGGGTACAGTCCTGGGTCCTCTCCTGTTTGGTATCTACTTCTCTGAAGTCCAGACCAACAAAAAGGGACTCTGGCTGACAAAGTTCAGACAATTGCAAGTTGGGATCTATTATTAACTCCCCAAGTGTTGTTGATATCCTACAGAAAGGCCTGACTGAGACCAATGACTGGTGGCAGAACTATGGCCTTAAGCTCAATGCCAAAAAATGTGTCGTCATCCCCTTTGGGAAAAGCCCAGTTCCCATGAATTACCACATTGATGGTAGTCCACTGAACACAAAAGTCATTATAAGAGATCTGGGAGCACAGGTTGACAGCAACCTCTATTTCGACCACCACATTGCCACTGTGGTCAGAAAGCCCTTCTATGTGGCACATCTCATTACTAAGGGTTTTGCTTCCAGGAAGAAAGAGGTCATTGTCTCCCTCTACTCTTTCCTCATTGGGCCAATCATCAAGTACAATGCCCCATTTGGCATGTACCTCACTAGACTCCTGCAACAACTGAAAAGGCCACAAAAGTACCTCACAAAGAGGATTCTAGGCCTTAAACACTTGTCCTGTATGGACAGACTCAAAAAACTCCAACTATTCTCTGTCTCATATCCCCTACTTAGAGGCAATCTCTGCTTGACTTACAAAGCCATGTCTGATCCAGCTCTGTTTGAAATGTTACATCTAAAGAAATCCCAATCCCTCCACATCACTTGCTACAGAGACCTCAACCTTATTACCACAATCAACAGAACGTGCTGGAGGGACAGGTTCATAAGCCAGAGACTGCCCGTGCTATGGAATAGACTTCCCGTACATGTCAAACAGAGCACCTCACTGGCCCTGTTAAAGAGGAAAAAAACTAAGGGTAATGCTGCTCAATGCCAGAAGTCTCACTCTCAAGATGCACGCACTCGAGGCCCTTCTCAATATGGAGAACATTGATGTCTGTGCTGTGACAGAAACCTGGTTCAAGGCTCCTGAGAGCACCCCAGCACTAACAGGTTTCACCTCATATCATGCGTTCTGGCCCCAAAATCCGGACAACACCAAGAAAGGAGGGGGGGTATCCATATTCATAAAGGACACCTACACCTCAAGGTTGGTGGCAACGCACGATGCATCGGAGACCATCCAGGTGCCATTAACCATAGGCAAGACTGCTCTGCAATTTGTAGCATGTTACAGGCCACCCTCTCAAACTCAGGAACCTCACATGGCCTTCCTGAAAACATTGGAGGGGATAAATGTATCTCCAAACACCATCATACTAGGTGACTTCAACTACCCTAATATAGACTGGGAACACTACTCAAGCCCGAACACTCTAACCCAAAGATTCCTGGAGTTCATAAACTCAAATGCCATGGAACAACTAGTCACCATCCCCACAAGAGGAGAAAACATACTTGATCTCATCATCACTAACATGGGATCAAAATGTTCAACACCGGAAGTATACCCCTCACTGGTGAGATCAGATCATAAACTAATCTCGCTGGAGGTCCTCATCCCGCCCACCTGAAACAATAAAGACCACAGTGAAAAACTTCTCAAAAGCCGATTTCACACTTCTAAAAACTAGTGTGGTCTCCATTAAGGCCCCTGAGCCAGTGGTAAACATTACTCAAACTGCTGAATCACTTACAAATGCCTTCTACCAGCACCTACAGGACTGCATGGATCAGGCAATCCCAAACAAAACTAAGACTCTCTGTACCAAAGGCAAGCGTCCAGTCTGGTGGACCCCAGCCATAAACAAGCTCTACAACAAAAGGAGGAAGCTACTACAAGATAGAGCAAAATCCTTGGAAGGTAAGACACCTTTGATCATTATAAGTAAAAAACTAAGAGCTCTCATAAAATCATCCAAGGCAAATTTTGAGAGAAAAATCGCCAAGGACTCTAAAGACAATCATAAGGCCTTCTTTAGCTATGTTAGAAACCTAGGAGGAAACTCCCAGATATGCTCAGAATTAGTTCAAAATGATGTGAAAATTACTGAACCTACACACATTGCTAACATACTGGCTGACAGGTTCAGTGCAAACTTCTCCCCCCCCTCCCCCCCCAAAAGAGAGATATCTATTCCAGAGGATTGTAGCCCCCCCAACATCTCCAACGCCCAGGTGAGAACTGCCCTCACTAAGGCAAAAAACACAGCATCCATGGGACCGGATGGTGTCCCCGGCTGTGTGCTTCATGAACTCAACGAGGAATTAAACCCACAGTTAGGACAGCTGTTTAATCTTAGCCTCACCTCAGGATACGTACCCAAGGAGTGGCGCACGGCGACTGTGGTCCCACTTCATAAGGGCGGTGCCTCCACAGTCCCTGGAAATTACCGCCCCATTAGCTTGACAAGCCTTATCTGCAAAGCCATGGAGAGGATCATAATGGAACTCATAAATAAAGACATAGGGAACTTGCAGACTTTGGATCCAACCCAGTTTGGCTTTGTCAAAGGCAGATCCTGCCTCTTAAACTTGGTTGACTTTTTCGAGACAGTCACCAAGGCCATTGATGAGGGAAAGGCAGTCCATACAGCCTACCTCGACCTGGCAAAGGCCTTGACACAATACCCCACTCAGGTATCATCGAAAAACTCATCAGCTTGAATGTAAACCCATACATCACAAGATGGGTTGCAAACTGGCTAAGTGACAGAACCCACAGGGTCAGAGTTGCTGGAGCCATGTCAGACTCAAAGCCTGTCACAAGTGGTGTCCCACAGGGCTCGGTCCTGGGTCCACTCTTGTTCGGCATCTACTTTTCTGAAGTACAAGCAAACACAGGAGGGTTATGGCTGACAAAGTTTGCAGATGACTGCAAACTGGGTGCTATAGTCGAAAACACATCTGACACAGATATCCTCCAGAAGGGCCTCACAGAAACGGATAACTGGTGCCAGAGCCATGGCCTGAAGTTAAATGCCAAAAAATGCATAGTCATACCCTTCGGGAAAAACAAGGTTACCCCTAGCTACCATATAGGTGGCAATCCATTGAGCACAGAAAAAGTCATCAGGGATCTGGGGACCCAAGTTGACAGTAGCCTTTCGTTTGTCACTCATGTTGCTAAAGTAGTTAGGAAAACCTTCTATATCGCCCACCTGATCATGAAGGGATTCACATCTAGATCAAGGGAGGTCATCATCCCCCTGTACTCATCACTCATTAGACCTATGATTGAGTACAATGCCCCGTTTGGAATGTATCTGACCAGACACCTGCTGCAGCTTGAAAGGCCCCAAAAGTTCCTCACCAAAAGGATAAAGGGTCTCAAAAATATGTCTTATGCTGCCCGACTGAAAGAACTCCAGCTCTATTCAGTCTCATACCGCTTGCTCAGAGGTGACCTGTGCCTGACATATAAGGCCATGTCAAACCCAGATTTGATGAATATGCTTCACCTCAAAAAATCTAGATCCCTCAGAACCACAAGGGCGGGAGACTTAAACCTTGACACGGTTATAAATAGAACGTGCTGGAGGGACAGATTCATCACCCAGAGATTCCCTATGCTGTGGAACAAAATCCCGGTACATGTGAGGCAGAGCACCTCGCTGGCCTTGTTCAAGAGGAATCTTGACCAATGGATGGGAGATCGCAGATATACCCCAGGGATTACTTCAGTGTCACTGCTTGACAGAGGCACAGAAAAATGATAGGCATAGTTTTTATTCAAACTAAAGGGGTGGCGAAAGCCACATAACTATGGGCTAGGCTTATAAATGCCCTTGGGCAGATAGCCTAGTATGAACCTATGAACCTATGAGTGGATGGGAAATAGAAAATTCACCCTGGGGATCACTCCAGTGGCTCTACTTGATAGAGGCACTGGGAACTAAGGTCGAGTGGCATAATACCAGGGTAATCCTATGGGCTAGGCTTGTAAAGGCTCCAGGGCCATTAGCCTAGTACACACATTTGAACCTAAGACACATTTCATTTTAGAATTGGTACATTTTTGTTTTAGTCATAATATTTTTGAGTTTAATGGAGAGTTATTTAAACAGCTTAAGGGAACGGCCATGGGGGCTGGGTTTGCCCCTATGTACGCCAATTTATTTATGGGAATGTTTGAAAATAAATATATTTATAATGATTTTTTTTAGGAATCGTGTATTACAATATCATAGATTTATTGATGACCTAATATTTACATGTGAAGGGGGATGGAATGAGAGAAATATTTGTACAGGATTTACATAAGAATCATTATAATATAAAATTTGATGGAATTGAAAGTGGTACGGAGGTAAACTTTCTGGATATAACATTAAGAGGCATGAACAGTGAAAGAATGCAAACAGGAATACACAGAAAGTTTGAATAGAGTAGTCATATATTACATGGTGAGAGCTGTCACCCCCCACCCCCATACAATTAGGTCTACTCCATATGGAGAATTCCTTAGAATAAAAATATTATGTAGTGAGAAAAAAGAGTATGAAATGGAAATAAATAAGGCAGCTAAAATGTTTATGGATAGGGGTTATAATAAAAGAATAGTAGAAGAAAGTAAGGCTAGAGTGAAGGAGCAAGACAGGAATAAAAAAGCTACAAAAAAAATCTGCAAAGGAAAGTGCAAAATAATTCAGAACAGCAAAATTTACTGTCTTTACTGAAACTTTGACAAAGATAGTTAAGTACCATTGGGGCATTTTGGAAAGAAGTAAACATTTGAAAACAGAAGTAAATGAGTTTCCCATGTTCTCTTACTCTAGGGTTAGGAGCATAAAAGATTTTATAGTTCATGGCAGGTTTCAATTACCTTTAGGCAATAGGAATTCAGATGTGGAAATATAGGGCACTTTCCCTTGTGGAAAGTGCAACTGTTGCCAGTATATTATACAGGGTTTTGATAAAATAAATGGAAAGAAGTTTTTTTATTAGGGCATATATATTCTTGTGAAAATACTGAAATAGTATATGGACAAGTGTCTGCGGTAAAGTTTACATAGGTGAAAGTAAGAGAAGTTTTAAGGAAAGATTAAAAGAACATATAAGAGATATAGGAAAGGGCAGGGAAGAAAGTCCAGTGGCATTACATCTTAAAGAACATCACGGTGGTTGTGCGTAAGGTTTAAAAGCCACAGTTTTAGGGCAAGTGAGACAAATCCATGTTTTGGATATAAAAAAGAAACTGGAAAATGCAATCTATTTTTATATTAAAACGTAATACTTTGATTCTGGGGGGGGTTAAATAGGGAGTGTCATTGGAAACGTTTTCTTTAACAAAATTATGTATTTTACATATTTAATTGAATAATTGTTTTAAATCGTAGTATGTAAGGGGTGGAGGTTAGTAAGATCAAGTATACTCTGTAAAGGCTGTAAAGCGAGGTGCTAGAGTTATTTATCTGTGTTGCTTGGAACCTGTACAACCAGTACTTTTAGTTTTGCTGTGTGATGCTGTGTCTACTTTGGAAATTTTGAAAGAATATTCATCTGTTTTGTTTCTGCAAAATTGGTGCAGCCTTTTTAAGGTTCTGAACTGTGGCTACTTTGGACATTCGTATTTTTATTAAAAATCTAAAAAAGTAATTACTGGCTTGTTCTTCTTTTCATGATGAACATTAAAAAAATATGATGTTAAGTTGTCAATCTCGCCTTCATTCTTGCTGGATGGGTTCGGAGCCAATCCTCGGCTCCGACTCGGCCACTTACTAAAGCTCGAGAGCTAATTTTACCGGCTCGAGGCAACCCTATATCCCATGATGCTAGGCGATAACTACCCAGATCTCATTTGCCGCTTTCGCTTGCGAGCTGCGTTTTTATCGGCTCTTGGTAAGTTTTCAATTTTCAGACTTTTAGTCACTCCCTTTTGTCTTAGTTCCACTCCATTTATTGTTTTAACTGGTAACGGTTAATTTTAAACCCTATTCCCCATTAGTGGTTCCCCTTATCCCAGTTATATATCCCTTCCCCTAGGTTAGGCCTTAAGCCTGCCCCTTTCCTAATTCTTGTCAGGGATTCTGTGTAGTGTTTGGGTGTGTTAGTATCCCTGTTTTATTTTTTATATTTGCATTGGGTGTTTGCGTGTGTTTTTTACTTTGGTGCTCCCTCGACACTGTTATGTCGAAGGACACAAAGGTCACAGGCTTCAAGAAGTGTGACTCGTGCTGTCAGAAAATGTCTCTGACAGACGGTCACACTTCTTGTGTTTACTGCCTGGGACCTTTGCACCTGCAGGACTCTTGTTCTGTGTGCCATGCATTCAGCCCAAGAGTCCTGCAGGAGCACAGAAACAAATTAATATTGAGGGGCTTATTAAAGCCTGAGAGCTCCCCGACTAAGTCTGCTCCGAGGAAGCCCTCAAAGCCAGCAAAGCCGTCGGCTCCGAGTCCCAAACCATCGGCTACTGGCTCACCTTCTGTGACAAGATCGGCTCCGGCCGGAGCCGATCCTTCTGTGTCACAGCTTCCGGTATCGGCTCCACTCAGCGCCGATACCACTGAATCTTTGCACTCACTGTCGGATCCGGCTGGAGCCGATGTATCCTTGGCTCCTTCGGCTCCACCCACCTCCAGAAAGAGGTCAAGATCCCCTTCATTGGAGTCTATCCATTTGGCTCCGAGATCACCCCTACTCTCGGAGCAGAGCCATCGGAGCTGATCTTCTCGGTCGTCCAGGCTTTCTGACCACGACCTTGAGAGAGTGGTGAGTAGGCTATTAAAGTCTCAGGCATTGGCCCAAATGCTCCATAGCCCATCTCATCAGACGGTAGCTATTACACATCCACCTATTATTCCTCCTTCGACTCTCCTACAGAGTTTGGAGCCAGAGGTCCTCAGAGCCGTGACTGTTGTGGCGTCGGAGCCGATACCTCCCCCTTCGGCTCAGTCGTCCTCTGCTCCGATCTCCTCCTTGATGCCTTCATTGGTGGGATCCGGGCATCTGGTCTCTCTTGCCGGCTCCGAGGGGGTGAGTGGCATCAGACCCTTGTCCAACCCCGTTCTCCCTCTCGGAGCTTCGGCGCTGGTGAGCTCGGCCCCGACATCGGCCTCGGAGCCATCCCTGTTGGTGCAGCCTGGGGTTCCTATCTCTTCAGAGCGGGAGCCCTCTGGCCCCTCTGATGGGGGAGCCTTCGAGGTGATGAGGAGTGTACTAACCCCAGGGCATAGTCAACGGTCAGTTCCATCAGCTCCTCCCACTACAGTGCCTGCTGACGTCTCTTCCCACTCTCATGCTCCCGGGCCCAGAGATCCAACGCCTCAGGTTTCCCCACTGGGAATATCTTCCTCTTCCGAGGCTTCTCCTGACCCATCAGGTGAGCCTCCACATAAGAGGACATGTAAGAGGAAACATCTAGACTCCCCCGAGTCTATTACATCCGATACCGACTTGGATGAGTCGGAGGGATCCCCAAGGTCCCCCTCTGAGGATGTCTCTTTCTCAGACATCCTTGAAGTCCTTAAGCAGAGGGGGAACTGGCCTTCCCTTAATCCTTCCGAGGACGAGTCGGTTTACCTGGAGGCGTTTGGTTCTTGACCCTCCACCTTCTGGGTGTCTTCGCCTTTCGACCCCCTTATGGACATGGTGGCTCGGAAGGTGTGGACGGCCCCAGATTCGGTGGAACCCACTCCTCGGAGGCCTTCTAAATTCATTATGGCCCCACCTGATAGGCAATTTTTGACAAAAGGTGTCCCGGTTGATGCCATGGTGGTGGCTGCAGCCACCAAGAAGGAACTGGCCGATCCTTCAGTACCTATCCAGCCTCCTAACAAGGATTCCAGGACTATGGATAGGTACGGTAAGCGGATGTTTTCTTCAGCGACCTTTGCCATGCAGTCGCTGAACTACTTGTGTCACTTCACCCACCTTCAGAGAGATGTTCTCAAAGAGTTGGGAGAAGTTTTACAGGATCCGTCAGCTGCTGGGTCCCAGGATAAAATTAACTCACAGCTAGGAACCCTAAACTCTATTGTTAACTCCTCCATGCGGCTCATTTCATATGCAGCCGATGGAGCGAGTAGGGCTGCAGGCACAGGAGTGGCATTAAGGCATCACGCCTGGATGCGGCTTTGTAATTTTGCAGACCCCTTCAAGGCGTCCTTCACAAATTCTCCTTTTGATGGTTCGACCTTGTTCGGACATCAAGTGAAAGACACCTTGACCAGATGCGAACAAGATGGAAAGACTCTTTCTGCCGTAGGAGTCCGTTTCTCCACCCCTTCAAGACCTTAATGCAAGGGTCAGAAGGGAGGGAAAATGTGGTTCTGCAAATCTCAAGGAGTCACGCCTGACACACGAGGTCAGTTTACCCCCAGAGGCAGAGGGGGTAACAACAACAGACGCCGCCCTAGGGGCAGAGGGGGTCCGCAGAATCAGGGTAGCAGGGAGCCTCTCTCTGACAAACCCTTCCAGCATCCCTGAGATGTTGCCCGATTGTCCACCTTCGGAGGCAGTTGGGGGAAGATTGTCGCTGTACCCAAAAGCCTGGCTTTCCCTTACTCAAGACAAATGGGTACAGTCGATTATATCCGAGGGTTACAAAATTCCCTTTATTCAAACCCCAATTCAGCAAAAGGGAACCCTTCCAGACATTCCACCCGGTCTAAGGGAACTAGCAGTACCAGAGATATCAAAACTGCTAGCAAAAAGAGCCATCCAGCCAGGCCCAGCAGACCAACTAGGATCCGGAATCTACTCAAGGTTCTTTTTAGTACCGAAAAAGACAGGGGACTGGAGACCAATATTAGATCTCAGCAAACTAAACAAGTTTGTAAAGAGAACAAGATTCCGGATGGTCACGCTACAGTCCATTCTACCCTTTCTGAGCAAGGACAATTGGATGTGCTCGGTGGACCTTCAGGATGCGTACTATCACATCAAAATTCACAGGCGCTCCAGAAGGGTTCTCCACTTTCGGCTGGGGGCCAGTCACTACCAATTCAGAGCCCTGCCCTTTGGCCTCACTACAGCCCCCAGAGTGTTCACCAAATGTATGGCAGTGGTTACGGCTCACCTGAGATGTCAAGGATTCCAGGTGTTTTCATATCTAGACGACTGGCTCCTCACTGCCACCACCAGGCATCAACTTCTCCAAGCCAGAGATTACACCATTCACATTTGCAGAGGGCTAGGAATCTCTATATATTTTGAAAAATCTGCCTTGTTGCCTTGTCAATCTATTACCTTTATAGGCGCCAATTTGGACACTGTACTACTTTCAGCAAAGTTAACAGATCAAAGGATCTTAGATATTCAAAACCACATCCATGTTCTTCTTCAGAGCGACAAAATTCAGGCCAGGTATGCCCTGAAAGTATTGGGTCTTATGGCGGCCGCCATAACACTTCTTCCCCTTGCCCGCTTTTACATGCATCTCCTACAGTGGATGCTTTTCGCCCAATGGTCTTTTCAACGACTCCCTATGCATCACAAGATCATGATAACTCCAGCTTGCAAAAGGCATCTGTCCTGGTGGATATTGTCCCCTCAAGTCCATCAAGGCAGACCCTTTGTTCCTCCCGCCCCGGTCGCCACGGTTACATCGGACGCCTCCCTGATCGGGTGGGGGGGGGGCATTTTCAGGGCAGGATGGTCCATGGCACTTGGCAACCTTTCGAATGCCACCTGCATATAAATGTCCTGGAGATGAGAGCAGTGCTTTTAACATTGCAAGCCCTCCACGACTCTCTTCCCCTGGGGACTATTGCAATCTAAACAGACAATATGTCCGTAGTGTGGTATATCAACAAGCAGGGCAGAACCAAGTCATATCCCCTGTGTCGAGAGGCACTCGGACTTTGGCAGTGGGCAATCTCTTCTCAGCGGTTTCTGATAGCAACGCATATCCCCGGGAAGTCCAACATCATAGCGGACTGGTTGAGCAGAGCTATTCTCATGCCTCACGAGTGGTTTCTCAAACAATCTGTGATGGAAGAGATTTTTCAGAAGTGGGGCCTTCCTTGCTGCGATCTTTTTGCTACGCCTCAAAACAGCAAATGCCCCAACTTCTTCACCCTCTTCCCCCTTCCAGGCCATTCCCCCAGAGACGCTCTAGTCCAAGATTGGCCCCGGGGACTTCTCTATGCTTTTCCACCTTTTCTTCTAATACCACAAGTAATTCAGAAAGCAACCGCCTTGAGAGCCAAGATGATTCTCATTGCCCCTTATTGGCCTCGGCAGATATGGTTTCCATTCCTGCATCGTTATCTTTTGGTACAGTCTTGGCATCTGGACCCGGTTCCAGATCTTCTGACCCTCCAGTCGGGGCAGCTGCACCAATCCATACCTTCTCTCAACCTCACTGCTTGGTTGCTCCACTTCCGTCCCTAGCCAGGCTTCCTATGATTTCTAATCCCGTCCGGGATATCATAGTAGCTTCCCTTAAATCTTCCACCAGAAGGATTTACACTAGTAAATGGCAACGTTTCTCCTTCGGGGGCAAAAGCTGGGAATATAGATCCCTTTACTGCTCCGATTCATTCGGTCTTGGACTTCCTAGCTGAAATTTTTCACTCAAGATCTTCTTCCTCCACAGTAAAAGTTCAGTTGGCAGCCATTTCAAATTTTCATATAGGCTTGTCGGACCGCAACATCATGTCCCATAAGCTTTGCAAGGCATTCCTTAGAGGTGTATTTTTACTTAAGCCTCCGATCAAAGACCCTCCACCACAGTGGGATCTAAATTTAGTCTTAACATCCTTGATTCTTCCCCCCTTTGAACCTGCGGCTTCCTGTTCATTGAAATTTCTGTCCTGGAAGACACTCTTCCTAGTCGCCATTACTTCTGCTAGGAGAGTATCTGAGCTTCATGCCCTCTGCATTCGTCCTCCTTACTTAATCTTCCACAAAGAGAGAGTTTCTCTCAGGACTAATCCATCTTTCTTACCCAAGGTGGCGTCGCAGACGAACTTAAATCAATCTATTGATCTCCCAGTTTTTTTCCCAAATTATACTAATAGAGCAGAGCAAAAACTACATTATCTGAATGTTCATCGCCAGCTCCGATATTATTTGGACAGAACCAAACAAATTAGGAAATCTGATCAACTATTTTTATCGTATGCAGAGAACAGGAAAGGCCTTCCGGTATCTAAGGTAACCCTATCTAGGTGGCTGTCTTCTGTGATTACATGCATTTATCAACTCAGAGGTAGAGAGTTGGCTTCTAGGCCAAAAGCCCATTCAACTAGAGCACTAGCTACATCTACAGCTTTTCAAGCTAGACTACCAATAAACACTATTCAAGCAGCAGCCACATGGGCCTCTCCTCATACCTTTGTTTCGCATTACAAATTGGACGTGGCCTCCAGAAACAGGGCAAATTTTGGTTCCACCATTCTCAAGAGTCTGTTCCATTGAGCCACCCAGGATAAAGGTGCTAGGGACGCGGTCCCATCCAGCAAGAATGAAGGCGAGATTGACAACTTAACATTGAGAAGTTATGTACCTACCATAACATTCCATGTTAGTTGTCTTCTCTCGTCTTCTTTTTTGCGTCCCACCCACCATCCCCCTAGCCTGGACAGACCGAGAAGATTGTTCCTCTTCCTTGGAGAGTCCTGATCTAGCATTTCCAGCTAAATAGCTTACTAGTGTCACTAGATTAGTTTCGTCTCTTTGGTGGGATTATTCCCCTTTTCCTCCTCCTCTCCAGTTGGAGGACTATATTGCATAATTTTTCTTTAGCTACCAAATGAGATCTGGATAGTTATCGCCTAGCATCATGGGATATAGGGTTGCCTCGAGCCAGTAAAATTAGCTCTCGAGCTTTAGTAAGTGGCCGAGTCGGAGCCGAGGATCGGCTCCGAACCCATCCAGCAAGAAAGAAGGCGAGAGAAGGCAACTAACATGGAACGTTATGGTAGGTACATAACTTCTCATTTTATTCTTTTTTTATTGAAGATGTGAACTTTCAAAAATTTGATGTTATGGTCTCGATCCTCTGAAGTTCGAAGTTTTGAAAGTTCATGCTTCCAAAGTAGATCAGTATGTATAGATATGTGTGTGCGTGTGCTGCGCGTGCATATGTATATGTGTGTATCTCTCTCTCTCTCTCTATATGTATATATATATATATATATATATATATATATATATATATATATATATATATGTATATATACATGTATATATACATACACACACACATACCCTACTTCTATTCCTATTGTCCTTTCAGCTTTAGAGGATGTTTTGTTCACAGCCTGTAACTTGCATGACAGCCAGCCTTGTGCCCCGAAGAAAGCAAATGGATTGCATAAAGTTCCTCAAGCTTATAAGTTTTTTTTAGTAATATCGGATCATACCCAGCAGCTACCCAACTGCTGCTATTTTTTTTTAGAATTCTCAGCTGTCAAGCTCACCTCACATGTTAAAGTTTATGTTTGCCTCTTTTGAGAATATAAGGAATATTATGGCATCTGTCTCCTGTTCTAAGGAAAAACTTATTTGTGCAACTTAATTGCTTCTGTGTCTTAAGTGGCTACCAAGTGTCTAAAATGAGCTTACGAGTCTGTTGATGCCACATCCAGTATTGTTGCCTCTGGAACTGCCATGAGGAGGTTTGCTTGGACACATACTCAAAATTTTCCAAAGGATGTTAAAGCTGAATGTTTGAATTCTCTTTCTCTGTCTCTTGGACAGTAATTTAGTTTTTGGACCATCTGCTGAAGTCCTTAAAATGTGATGAGAAGATGAAGCTGCCTTAATAATTAATCAGTTTTCAGCCTTCCGTCTCCAAGTTTATCAAGGGTTTTAATGCTACCCTTAGAACATTCTTCAGAAATCAAAATAAGCAAACACAGCAAGCTGCTGGTAAGCAAACTTTTAGAAAGAAATAAGAAGGTTCCAGAAAGAAAAGAGGACCCCTCCGAATCAAGGACAACTTAATAAGTCTGAATGACTATCTAGAAAACTTTCCTCCACCCTCCCACTCTGGCACACCCTTACTTCTTCTAGAAAGTCTGAACCTCCATTTCTTTCTTTGGCAATAGATAGTTTGAGACAAATAGGTTTTAAGAGTAATCCACCAAATTTGCAACTGGTCTCTCCCTAATTTCGAGGGACTCCCCCTCATCTGCCAAACCAAACTTCTCTTTTCCCTCCTGTCCTTCAGTATCTGCTGCCTCAGTGGTTGATAAAAGGAATCCCTCTTCCTCAACTTGGAGAAGGATTTTATTCAAGAATGTTTCTGGTGCCAAAGAAAGAAGATTCATAGAAGCCAGTTCTGGATCTTTCCTTTCTAAATCTGCTTATGATAATGTCTAAGTTCAAATGTTATCCTTTCACATTTTTTTACCTCTCATTCCTCATTTGAGTTTTCTGGTTACCATAGGTTCATAGGTAGGTACTAGGCTATCGGCCCTGGGGCCTATATAAGCCTAGCCAAAATGGTTCCCTGGCTTTCGCCACCCAAGAAAATTATTTTCCTGTGCCCCTGTCAAGCAATGCCGCAGAAGTGAATAAACTTAAAAGGATGCATATCATCACATTCCTACAGATCCAGTTTTCAAGTATTTCTTAAAGTTTTCTTTCTTTGAATCACAATATCAGATCTGATGTTGTTAATCTTCGTTCATTCCTTACTGATGGGTTATTGGTTCCGTCCTTGGAACCGAGCCGGCCTTATATCAAGCTTGCTTCAGCCAAAAACTCTCAAGCCAAGGTCCTACCCAGAATGCTCTGCTCCCTGTTACCTCAGATCTCATTTGCCACATTGCTGTACAGCCGTGTCAAGCCACTCTCTCTCTCTCTCTCAGATAAGTGAATCATTTTTGAAAGTTTCTATATCATTAGTACTTTAAAAGTTTTTCAGTCAGTTACTTTTATTATTCTACTACCCTATCATATCTTTAAGACTCTCTCCCTTTAGTCTCTTTCTCTTTATTACCCTTTTCTTACCCTGGATGCTCACGGTTCAGTCTATCCTTCCTCTTCTGGAAGAAGAAGAATGGATGTGCTGTGTAGATCGTCAAGATGCGTATTACCATATTAAAATGGAAGATGCTCAAGAAGATACCTCTGCGTCCGCATAGAAGCCAGTCACTACCAATTTTTGAGCACTGCCCTTCGGTCTCTCTACAGCCTCCAGAGTGTTCACCAAATGCATGGCAGTGGTTATTGCTCACCTGCGACTTCAAGGATTCCAGGCATTTCCATATCTAGACGACTGGCTCCTCACTGCCCCCACCATGCGCCTACTGGAAGAAGCCCTACATTACACTCTCCTCACAGCACAATGTCTGGGAATCACTATAAACTTGGAGAAGTCCAACATGACCCCAGCACAGTCTTTAGAATTCATTGGGGTAAGGTTGGGCACGAGAAAGTGCACAGCATCTCATCCGGACCACAGACTTCAAAGAATAAGACAACAGATTCATCCACTGCTCTGTCACCACAAATCTTCTGCTCAGTCCATACTCCAACTCTTGGGGTCAATGGCAGCCTTGATCACCATTGTTCCTCTGGCCAGATTCCACATGAGACTCCTCAAGTGGTTACTTCTCACTCAATGGTACCTTCTACAACATCCTTTGTCCTTTTAGATAAGTGTAACTCAGAGATGCAAGCAAGATTTGCTCTGGTGGACGTCTCAAAATCCCCTACAATGGTCTCACCCCTTCAGTCCCCATCAGCCAAAAGCCACGATGACCATGGATGCCTCCTTGATGGGTGGGGGTGGGGGTGGGGGTGGGGGGGTTATGTCAGGGAAACTCGGTCTAAGGCACCTGGTCGAAGACAGAGGCCCTTTTGCATATCAGTGTCCTGGAACTGAGGACGGTGCTACTAGTGTTGCAAGCATTCCATTCTATCCTTCCATCAGGGACTATTGTGATCCAATCAGACAACATGTCAGTGGTCTGGTACATCAGCAAGCAAGGGGGCACCAGATCTTATCCGTTATGCCCAGAGGCCTTAAGAATATGGCAATGAGTGATAGCTTCCAACTGCTTTCTAATTGCAATGCACATTCCCGGGAGCTCCAATGTGATAGCGGACAAGTTGAACAGGTGCATCCTACAACCTTACAAGTGGTCCCTCAACCCTGTGATAACGGCAGAAATTTTCAACCACTGGGACCAGCCTTGCTGTGACCTGTTTGCCTCCCCAACCAACTACTAGTGCAGCAACTATTTTGCCCTGTTCCCCCCTCGGGGACAGTCACTGAGAGATGCTCTAGTCCACACATGGCCCTCGGGTCTACTTTTTGCTTATCCTCCTCTCCCCTTCATCTCCCATTTTCTGAAGAAAGCACAGCAGTTGAAAAGCAAAGTGATCCTCTTTGCTCTATATTGGCCTCGACAAGTCTGGTTCCCCTTCCTCTGTCCTCACCTGCTAGATCGATCATGGATCCTCAATCCATCCCCAATGTTGATCTGTCATCCACAAGGTCTGTGTCACCCCAATCTAACAATCCTAAAGCTGACAGCTTAGTTTCTCCACTTCCAGTGATTGCCAGGCAAGATAACCTCTCGTCCCTGGTGCGCAGTATTCTTATTGCATCTCATAAATCGTCCACCAGACTAATCTATCTCAATAAATGGAAAAGGTTTTTTCTATAGGCAGCGAATAAACAGCTGCAGTTTCGGTGGCTTTGGATTACTTACCACATCTTTTCCACTCTGGGGTGTGTGCCTCTACTATTTGTGTGCATTTAGCTGCCATTTCAGATTTCCACATTGGTTTTCAGGATTCTATGCTCATGTCACATAGACTCTGTAAAACTTTCTTGAAGGGGGTTCTTCACCTAAATCTTCCTTTAGAGAACCAGTACAACCTTGGGATTTGGCCTTGGTCCTGCAAGCCCTAACAGCTCCCCCATTTGAACCTGCGTCTTCATATGATTTAAAATATCTCTCTTGGAAAACTTTGTTTCTGATTGCAATCACATCGGCCAGACGAATGTCAGAACTTCAAGCCTTATGCATTAAACGTCCCTACTTTATCTTCCATAACGATAGAGTATCACTGAGAACTAATTCTTCCTTTTTACCAAAAGTGGTGTCAGAGCGGTCTATCAACCAGTCTATTGACCTTCCAGTATTTTTTTCTAATCATTCTAACAAGGGAGAGTATTGCTTGCACTCCCTGGATGTTCATAGGCAAATACGATTCTACCTGGACAGAACAAAATCTACTTATAAATCAGACCAACTATTTCTGGCGTTTTCTGGACCAAGACTAGGTCATCCTCTCTCAAAAGTTACATTGGCTTTATGGTTGAGAAATTGCATTACCTTTATCTACAACAAGAACAATATCACCTTGCCTCACAGAGTGAAAGCACAATGTTAAGTTGTCTATCTCGCCTTCATTCTTGCTGGTTGGGATCAGAGCCGATCCTTGGCTCCGACTCGGCCATCTTCTATATCTCGAGAGCTGTTTACTGGCTCGAGGCTACCCCTTATCCCATGATGCCTAGCGATAGCTACCCAGATCTTGTTTGCCGCTTCAGCTGCGAGGTGTCATTTTTCTGGCTCAGGCTCGTATAAAGTTTCTTTATAGAACTTTTTTACTAGAAATAGTCTTTTTCCTAGGAGTTATTGTTAACTTTTAGTCTTATATTTGTTGTGTTAGCTAAGTGTGTATTTGTAGCTTCCTACCCTCCCCTCTAGAACTCGTTTAATTTAGAGAGTTCTCCCCCTCCCCCTTCTTATCCTTTTATTGTCAGGTTAGCCGTTTAGCTTAGAGGCTTTCCTTCTACCTTCTTTATAGGCTAGCCATTTGAGTTAGATGCTTTCCTATTTTAAAAAAAAAAAAAAAAAAAAAAAAAAAAACTTTAGCTTTAGTCTGTAGTATACTGTGGTTATCTGTAGACTGTATTTGGATTTGTTGGCTATTGTTGTATTTTTTGTTGCAGGATGTCAAAAGAATCCAAGGTGTCTGGGTTCAAGAAGTGTGACTCATGCTGTCAGAAAATGTCTCTGAGAGATGGGCACACTTCTTGCATCTATTGTTTAGGCGCTGTGCACCTGCAGGACTCTTGTTCTATCTGCCATGCATTTAGTCCAAGAGTTCTGCAGGAGTGTAAGAATAAGCTTATTCTTAGGGGTCTTTTAAAGCCCCAGGATTCACCGGCCAAGACTCAGCCTGTGAAATCCCCTAAATATACCAAATCGTCGGCTCCAAGCTCGGAGCTGTCTTTGGTTCAGACTCTACCTGCTACTTCGGTTCTGGCTGGAACCGATAAGACTATCTCCCCGTCGGCTCCATCAGAAACTTCGGAGCCTTCGCGGAGCCACAAGAGGTTGAGGTCCCCTTCTCTAGAATTGATACATTCAGCTCCTCGGTCTCCCCTGCTTCAGAGCGAGTGCAGTCACAGATCTTCTCACTCCTCTCGATCCTCTAGGCTCTCGGATCACGATGTGGAGAGAGTGGTCAGTAGGTTGCTAAAGTCGCAGGTACTTGCCAAGATGTTTTCTAGCCCTCCTCAACAGGTGTCAGCTCTGTCCACTTCTATCAGTGTTCCTCCTCCAACTCCATTGAGCTCGGAGCCGGAGTTCGTTGGGGTTCGAGTAGTGGAACCGCCGGCTCCGATAACTCTATCTCCTTTGGTTCCATCGTCGGCTCCGATTCCCTCAATGGTGCCATCCATCGAGGGATCTGGGCGTCGGGGCTCCCTTGTTGGCGCCGAGGGGGCGAGTGGCATCAGACCCTTGTCCGACCTCGTTCTCCCTCTTGGGACTTCTGTGCAGGTGAGCTCGGCTCCTACATCGGCCTCGGAGCTATCTCCCTCAGTGCGGAGAAGGATTCTGATTTCCTCAAAACCTGAGCCTTCTCTGCATCATGGCAGGGATGCCTTCGATGTCATGAGGAGTGTGCTGGCCACTGAATCAGCTCCACTATCGGCCCCATTGGCTCCATCACCTGTAGTGCCTGTGCCAACCTCTGCTCCTACTCCAGACCCCAAGCGTGGGGAACCAGTGCTCCAGGGAACCCCATTGGGTGTTTCCTCTTCTTCTGAGGCCTCCCTTGATCATTCAGAGGAGCCCCCTCGTAAGAAGAAGTGCAAGAGGAAGCACATTGACTCCCCTAAGTCTGTCACTTCTGATACAGACTTAGATGATTCAGAAGGGTCCCCGAGATCCCCCTCTGAAGATGATTCCTTTTCGGACATCCTAGAAATGCTTAAGCTGAGGGGGAACTGGAATCCCCTAGCCCCTACCGAGGATGAGTCTGTATTCCTGGATGCGTTCGGTTCCCGACCTTCCACCTCCTGGGTTTCTCTGCCTTTCGATCCACTTATGTCAGTGGTGGTTCGAAAGGCTTGGTCGGCCCCGGATACAGTGGAACCAACTCCCAGGAGACCTGGCAAGTTCATCACACACCCCATGATAAGCAGTTCCTTACCAAAGGTGTTCCTGTTGATGCCATGGTGGTAGCAGCAGCCACCAAAAAAGAGTTAGCAGAAACCTCTTCGTCTGTCCATCCTCCTAACAAGGAGTCTAGGACCATGGACAGATACAGGAAGCGAATATTTGCTTCAGCGACCTTTTCTATGAGGTCATTGAACTACTTATGCCATTTTACCCGGCTTCAGAGGGATCTCCTTAAAGAGCTCGGAGATACCCTTCAAGATCCATCAGCTGAGGGGGCTCAAGCTAAAGTGGCTTCCCAGCTGGTGACCCTTAATTCTGTAGTCACCTCCTCCATGAGGCTCATTTCCTATGCAGCTGATGGTGTGAGTAGATCCGCAGATACGGGCATGGCCCTTAGGAGACATGCATGGATGCGGCTGTGTAATTTTGCGGAACCCTTTAGAGCGTAATTCACCAACACCCCCTTTGATGGTTCCTTTCTTTATGGACCACAGGTGAAAGACACTTTGACTAGGTGTGAACAAGAAGGCAAGACTCTCTCTGCCGTAGGAGTCCATTTTTCCACTCCTTCCAGACCATACCCCAAGGGTCAGAAGAGTGGTAAAATGTGGTTCCAAAAATCCCAGGGAGCCTCGCTTGACACACGTAGCAATTTGTCCTCCAGGAGCAGAGGGGGAAACAACAACAACAGACCGCCCTCATGGCAGAGGGGGTCCGCAGAACCAGGGCAACATAGAATCCTTCTCTGAGAAGCCCTTTCAGCATCCCTGAAGGGTTGCCCGGCTGTCCGCCTCTGGAGGCAGTCGGGGGAAGACTTTCACTGTACCCAAAAGCCTGGCAAAATTTAACACAAGACAAATGGGTACAGTCAATTATATCCGGAGGTTACAAAATTCCCTTCTCTCAACCCCCCTTACTGTCAGGCAAATCCCTTCCAGATGTTCCACCCAATCTGAGGGACCAAGCAGTCATAGAAGTTTCAAGACTGCTAGAAAAAAGAGTCATCCAGGAAGTCCCGGCAGACCAACACGGATCCGGAACTTACTCAAGGTTCTTTTTCGTACCAAAAAAGACGGGACTGGAGACCGGTTCTGGATCTCAGCAGACTAAACAAGTCTGTTCAAAGAACAAAGTTTCGGATGGTCACGCTACTGTCCATTCTACCCTTTCTGGGTCAGGACAACTGGATGTGATCCATAGATCTTCAGGATGTGTACTACCACATCAAAATGGACAGGCACTCCAGGAGATTCCTTCACTTTTGGCTGGGAGACAGCCATTACCAGTTCAGAGCTCTGCCCTTTGGTCTCACCACAGCCCCCAGGGTGTTCAACAAATGTATGGAAGTGGTCACGGCTCACCTGAGACATCGAGGATTCCAGGTGTTTCTATATCTAGACGACTGGCTCCTCACTGCTACTACCAGGCATTAACTTCTGCAAGCCAGGGACTGCACAATCACAATCTGCTCCCAGCTAGGCATTACAATAAACTTAGAAAAATCTGCCTTGTTGCCCTCTCAATCTATCACCTATATAGGAGCAAACTTAGACACAAGGAACATGTCCGCAAGGCTACCGCCAGAAAGGGTGTCTACAATTTGCCAGCAAGTACAAATTCTAATGCAGAGCAAAAGGATCCAAGTCAGGTTCGTCCTTCAACCTCTGGGTTCCATGGCAGCTGCAAATCTTCTAATCCCACTGGCCCGTTTTCACATGAGGATCCTTCAGTGGCTTCTGTTCACACAGTGGTCTTTCCAACAGCTGCCCATGTCTCACATGATCATTATTACAGAAGCATGCAAAAGGCACCTTTCCTGGTGGATGGTCTCCCCACTAGTGACTCAGGGCAGACCCTTCATTCAGCCCCCTCTGGTTGCCACAGTGACCACAGACGCCTCCCTGATAGGGTGGGGGGGGGGCATTATCAGGGCAGGACAGTCCAAGGCACTTGGCAGCCTCACGAGTACCATCTGCATATAAACATCCTAGAAATGAGAGCCGTGCTCCTAGCGATGCAAGCTCTTCACGGCTCTCTCCCTTCTGGGACCATTGCAATTCAAACGGACAACATGTCAGTGGTGTAGTACATCAACAAGCAGGGCGGAACCAGGTCCTACTCCCTATGTCGAGAAGCACTCAGACTCTGGCAGTGGGCAATTTCCTCCCAACGATTTCTGATTGCGATGCACATCCCTGGGATGTCCAACGTCATAGCGGACAGGCTCAGCAGAGCTATTCTCATGCCTCACGAGTGGTCTCTGAATCAGGTAGTTGCGGATCTGATCTTCTGCAAATGGGGACAGCCTTGCTGCGATCTTTTTGCCACCCCCTTCAACAGCAAATGCAGCAACTACTTCTCCCTTCTTCCGCTTCCAGGTCACACACCCAGAGACGCTCTAGTCCACGAATGGCCTCAGGGACATCTTTATGCCTTTCCTCCGTTTCCCCTGATACCGAAACTCATACAGAAAGCAATATCGTTGGGTTGCAAAATTATCCTCATTGCCCCCTACTGGCCTCGACAGATATGGTTTCCGTTTCTGCACCATTACCTTCTCGATCAGCCCTGGACTCTGGATCTGATTCCAGACCTACTGATTCATCAGTCAGGCGGGCTGCATCAATCCCTCCAAACACTCCAGCTCACAGCTTGGTTGCTCCACTTCCAACCTTAGCCAGGCTTCCCAGCATTTCCCCGGCCTTACGTGAGATTATTGTCTCCTCTCACAAGTCCACAACTAGAAAAACTTATGCTAGCAAATGGAAATGTTTTTCTTGTTGGGCAGAGGCTAGGAACGTAGATCCCTTTTCAGCTCCAGTCCACAAAATTTTGGAATTCCTAGCACAACTTTTTCATTCTAGGTCTGCTTCTGCTACAGTCAGGGTCCAATTGACAGCCATTTCTAACTTTCATGTTGGGCTGTCTAATTCAAACATTATGTCTCATAAGCTCTGTGAAGCCTTTTTAAGAGGGACTACTCTCCTAAGACCTCCAGTGAGAGATCCCCCTCCTCCTTGGGACCTTAATTTGATACTAACCTCCTTAATTATGCCCCCCTTTGAACCTGCAGAGTCCTGCTCCATTAAGTTTCTATCTTGGAAAACACTCTTTCTGGTAGCTATTACTTCAGCCAGATGAATGTCTGAACTTCAGGCACTATGTGTTCGTCCTCCATACTTGTTTTTTCATAAGGACAGGGCTGCTCTGAGGACTAATCCTTTGTTCCTTCCGAAAGTCTGCTCAGAAAATAATTTAAACCAATCTATACACCTTCCTGTGTTTTTCCCTAACCACACCAACAAGGCAGTATACAAATTACACCAATTAGACGTTCATAGACAATTGCGTTTCTACTTGCATAGGACTAAGGAAATAAGAAAGTCGGACCAACTATTCCTCTCCTATGCTATAGGCAAACAAGGTCTCCCAGTTTCCAAAGTGACCTTATCCAGGTGGTTGTCTCACATTATTACTTTCATTTATCAATTGAGAAACAAAGAGTTGCCTATCAAACCAAAAGGTCATTCTACTAGGGCTTTGGCCACCTCTGTAGCCTTCCAATCTAGGTTGCCCATGGATTCTATCTGTGCAGCTGCTACGTGGGCAAATCCTCATACCTTTATTTCTCATTACAAGCTATATATGGTCTCCAGGAGCAGAGCTGACTTTGGTTCCACTGTTCTGAAGAGTCTGTTCCAATGAGCCACCCAGGATTGTAGGTGCTAGGGACACTGTCCCAACCAGCAAGAATGAAGGCGAGATAGACAACTTAACATAAAGAAGTTATGTACCTACCATAACGTTCCATGTTAGTTGTCTTCATCTCACCTTCTTTCTTGCGTCCCACCCTCCGCCCCCCTGTCCTATTGGATCGAGAGGAGTTCTGGTTTCACTAGCTGAGTGTTCTCTGGTTTGTTTCCTCTACTGGCTTAGAGAGTATGACAGGTATGCTCAACCTGTTTGTTTGGACAGGTTGATTCTCTGGCTATGTCTGGGGTTAGCTATTTCAAACGAGATCTGGGTAGCTATCGCTAGGCATCATGGGATAAGGGGTAGCCTCGAGCCAGTAAACAGCTCTCGAGCTATAGAAGATGGCCTAGTCGGAGCCGAGGATTGGCTCCGATCCCAACCAGCAAGAAAGAAGGTCAGATGAAGACAACTAACATGGAACGTTATGGTAGGTACATAACTTCTTTTTCTGCAAGGTCCATGGCTACTTCAGCAGCTTTCCATGCTGGGGCTTCCCTCAATGATATTTGCTCAGCTGTGACTTGGGCCAAACCTTATACCTTTATCCTTTATTACAAATTGGATTTGGCCTCCAGAGGTAGAGCTTCTTTTGACTCCATGGTGCTCAGGAATGTCTTTCCATGAGGGCAACCCAGGGATACAGGTAGCTGGGGACTCTGCCCCATCAGTAAGGAATGAACGAAGATTAACAACATCAGATAAAGAAGTTATGTCTTACATAATGTTCCATCTGTGTTGTTGATCTTTGTTCATTCATTACTCCCCACCCTCCGTCCCCCTCCGGAGGTTCCTGGTTGATCTCATTTACTCCTATATTGTAGGTCTGTTATGATGAAAGCTAGCCTCTTCCTTTGTCTATCGACTTGCAAACTCGATTAGAGTTAACAGGGAGCAGAGCATTCTGGGCAGGACCTTGGTTCGAGAGGTTTTGGCTGACTCGAGCTTGATATAAGGACGACTCGGTTCCAAGGACAGAACCGATAGCCCATCAGTAATGAATGAACGAAGATCAACAACACAGATGGAATGTTATGATAAGACATAACTTCTTTTTCAGTGCATTACCATTTAGTCTAGCCAAGGGTATTCACAAATTCTCTGTCTCCTGTGATAGACTATTGCAGATTGCAAGCTATTCATATTTTCCTTATTTAGAATATTGTGCTTATCGTTGAGCTTCTTTTTCAAAGTGTCAGGAGTCTCTCACATGGGTGAGGGGTCTCCTAAAGTTTCCAGAGAATATGAAAAAGTCTTGTTAGACTCCTATGGGGAAAAATGTTCTTTCAACTGTAGTCTCCTAGATACCTCAATTCAAAGAGCTTTTCCCACATAGGCAAAAGTAGATCTATTCCTGAGTTTTTTCACTCAAACTACAGTCTCAGTAAGGGAATATCTCAGGATTTGTGTCCTGTGGCTACCGCAGCAGTGACTATAACAGTTGATATACTCAAATGATTATTGCTGCAGTAGTTGATCCCTCCCCTCATCCCCATGTTTATGTATACCTTTGTTGCCAGGGTGAGAAAATAAATATATATAGGAAGGTGCCCTGAAGCTTAGAAGCTGGCTATGTGCTATATCCTTAGCAGAATATAACCCAAGTAGCTAAAGCAACTGCAGCAGTGATAATTTAATTATCTCCTGCTATGGTAAGTTTAATTACACAACTGAACTTTTTATGTGTTTCATCTGTTTTGACTGAGGACTAGCTTGCACCAAAGCAAACCACAGTTTTAGTGTTTTATAAATGTATGAATATATGGTTTTATTTTTATTATCTAATATTTATTTTTAACCTGTAAAAAAACTCTGAAATTCTGCGACATGAATTTATTTTATTAGAAGATTGCATTCTCCTAGTGAAAGTAATTTGAATCTGCCTCCAGAACTGAAAAAACATAAAATTCTACCCAAACAGTGAGTTTCGGAACTTCAAAACAGGAAGGTTGCAAGTTTCTTCTGGAGTTCTGGTTGATGTTTCACTGCACTGAAATTGCATAGGTCACACATTACATGCATTGTGGAGTTGGAGATGAGGGAGAATGTTAATTTTACTTTTGGTTTATGCTTTCCCTGTCATCGTCATACTTGAGCTTGTGTGACCACAGATATTTGGGCTGTGAAGGCTTGCTTCTGCACTGGATAGTACAGGGAATTTTGGCCCTGCAAAAAAAATATTTTTCTGTGTTTTGCAATCCCTGGAATGTCACTGTTTTGAAACTGCAGCATCCTAAATATGTAAATATTTTTCTTTAGATTAATTGTGTGTTAATCTCTTTTGATCAAGAGTGCCATGAGATATGCATCAAAGCTTTTGCTAGAACTGTTTTTAAACTGTTTTATTGGATTTGACATCTTTCTTTAGTCCATTCAAACACTAAAAGACTTGTTGAAAAACAACTGAATGGTTGAAGGATAAAGTGTCTCTTTCAAATGTGCTGGTATGCACAAAAACACAAAAATCCCACCAAAAGAGGTCACAGACATGGCACCGGATCAAATAAAAATGTTTTAATATAGACAAGGTTAGTGCTTTCATGCCCAAGAAAGGTACTTCATCAGACATACACTACAAAAAAAAAAAAAAAAAAAACGCACATTTAAATATACCTCCACTAATTACATTAATTTAAAACCAACCAATCAATTCTTCACATTCGTTAACTATATTGCTTCACACTAACAATTCTGTAGTGTGAGTCTGTGTCTTTGTTCAAAGCATATATTCACCACTTTCCATCTGATAAAAAATCCATATAAATATATACATATACACACATACACATGTATATACATGTATATGTGTGTATATGTATATATTTATATGGATTTTTTTATCAGATGAAAAGTGGTGATTATATGCATTGAACAAAGATGCAGGCTAACACTACAGAATTGTTAGTGTGAGACAATATAGTTAATGAATATGAAGAATTGATTAGTTGATTTTAAATTAATGTAACCAGTGGAGGTATATTTAAATGTGTGTTTTTTTTTGTAGTGTATGTCTGATGAAGTGCCTTTCTTGGGCACAAAAGCGATAACCTTGTCTATACTAAAAGAATTGTATTTTAATTTCTTAAATTGTTATTAGCTGATTTCACTGCATATTGCCAGCTTGACACAACTTTGTTTTCAGCATCTTGGAACATTGCTCATGATTATCTTGTGACAGAGAATAATTTGCTGCTGTTTTCTGAGTTCTAATTACAACTGGCCTATAAGCAAGTATATTCCAATTGATTGTTTACGTTTTTTGCTTTATTATGGATTCTGTTGGTTTGCATGGTATAGTGCTCAACACTGCTAAGTGACAGTGCATGGTAGCGGGTTATTGTTTCCAAGTAGTGACAAGTAGAGTCACTGGACAACCTCATATCGTAAATGGTCATTGGCAAGCATGCAAATTGAGCATTTCAGCTCTACTTTATTGATGTAGGTTGTGTGCAACTGCACAAGGCTGCATGTGAGTTGCTTACCGAGCATTTCTTTGTTGCGACATTGCTGTAGGTTGAGAGTGTTTGTGTGGGCCACTATTAGTTGCTTGCTATACCCCTCAGTGTTACTACATAGACTCCATATTGCTGTGCCAGATGTGTTGTTCTCACACAGTGTGTGCATGGTTGTGCTAAACTGCTCCTACATGCTCAGAATTAGTTTTGCCTTTGCTTAGTTCCAGTTTTACACCCTACTTCTTGCCAAACCGTGAACAACATAACTTGGGCACTTTGACCAAATTAAATCCAAGACCCACTTGGACAAAAGTAAACCTGCTTGCATTTCTTCTGGCAATATAGGAGCTGGTATATGCCACAGATAGTGAACTTCTACTTGATATGAATAATTCAGTCTGTATGAAGTGCAAATATCAATTCAGCCTGAAGGTATCTATTTCACCCAGTAAGATGCCATGTGAGCTTCATATACCACTTCATGCATGTCATCACATCCACCATAAACTGATATGCTGAAGCTTGAAAAAGAGAAAGTTGCCATTGAAGCCTCCTAGGATTAAGAAGACTCTTAGCAACTATCCACCACATCATCAGTTCCATGCTCACACAGAATAAAGGGTCTTCAAACCATCTAATACCAGTATTAATTTGAAATCTCTGGACTTGATTTGTTGAGTCCTGACATGTGGTGACAGAATGGCCAAAAATCCAGACTTATATCTACTTAGTCTGAGACTGCAGTTTCTTGGAATATTTCCTTTTTCTTCATAATATGGCAATTTCAGAGCTGGTATATATATATATATATATATATATATATATATATATGTATATATATATATATATATATATATATATATATATATATATATATATTTCACCAGAAGCGTGAAATTCGAAATCCCAAAGTTCGGAGCTTCTGGTGTTGTGGTGTATGAACGGATGTAAGTGCAGGTAAGTTTGTGTTTGTATGAGTGTGTAGTTTATGTGCTGTAGTGTATGGTAGTGTGTTTTGGTTGTGATGTGTGTGTGCAAGGGGCTGTGAAATGTGTGGGTGTGAGTTGCCTTTGTGTGTGTGATTGTGTGGTCTCGGAGTTAAAATATATAAGTAGGGAGGTGTGGGGGACACAGGGGGGGGCGAAGCCTCACTTCTTGTTTCTAGTGTAGGTTAGTTTTGTTTGTGTGAGGGGGGCAGTTGTGTGTATGTGAGTCTGTGCATGTAAGTGTCATGATTCTGATATATATATATATATATATATATATATATATATATATATATATATATATATATATATATATATATATAGTTTAGGGGCCTGGGGGTTGCTCCCCCCTCATCCAGTTGTGCAGTGAGGCTTGTCCCCTGTAAATATAAGTTTAATGGAGAAGAATGATGTTCGATATTCACTGTTTTTCTGGCATTTTTGGCATTTTCTTTTCAGTATTTCAGGACTTGGCAAAGCAAGTCTTGAGATATCACAAAGGGGCCTCTAATACTTCATTTCCCATGAGCAAAAACAGTAATGTCCTAGTAAATGGTGACTCTGTTGCCAGGCTCACTGACTCCACACTCACAAGACTGGACAAAGACAGAGTTAAAGTTAGTTGACTTTCTGGTGCTATGATGTTTGATTTTACAATGGCTTTAAAGTCCCTTTCATCAGTCTGATATGACTGTGACCTAGTACTAGTCTATGCAGGGGTGAATGTCATGGGGTCTACAACTCTGAGGGGCAAGCACTGAGAAGTGTTTGATCTGTCTGTATGCTTGTGTCCAATGCAGGCAAGATAGTGGTCCTAACTGGAATTCTTCCTTCATCCAAAATAATATCAATATACAAAGTGAAGATGATTAACTTCAAAAGTCTGCATAGTAGTTGGTATCATTCTAGGAAATAAAATATGTTTGGACATGGGACAAGATGATAGACAGATCAACTTGCTTTGCTAAGGATGGGTTGTGTCTCTCATTCCGTGTCTTCTACATCTTGGGAAAACCCTTGATGGTCCCATAGAGTCTTTTTTTGGCAGATTCTGGCTAATGAATTTTCCGAAATAGCAGATATCAGTCTAGCTGTTGCCACCCATAAGTTGGACCATATCAGGGTGGCTTTTCTTGATGCCAGAAGTCATATCAACAGATTGCCTGATCTTGAATCTCTCCTGCTACCTGGGCACATACATGTCTTTATTATTACTGAGGCAGAGCCAGATCCAGTACTAGGCGACCTAGGCAACTGCCTAGGGCCTGCTGCTGGGTTGGACGTCTGCCCAGACATACAGCATTATTAAAATTAAAAAAGGTTGAACACATTTAAAAAAAAGTGAGGTTTCCTCTTCAGCTGCATTTTTTTTCTTGCAGGGGTCTTTAAGGAAAGACAGTTTCTTGCCGCAGTCTCTTCTTTCATTAGCTCTGTGTCAGATCAGTGTGATATATTAAACTGCAAGTAGGGCAGCAGCTGTATAAAGCACTTTTACTGTTGTGTCTTGAATGCTAAAGGTATGTATTTTATTTATTTTACTTAGGGTAGCAGTACGAAGCAGTTTTATTTATCTTACTGTAGTCCGAAGTTGCACAATAGTAATAACGTAACAGGTGATGCTACTGCAGCTTTACAAAGTCACTGGAGATGCACAGGAGCCAAGTTTTTATTTTACAGTAATGGAAGAATCAGTCTAAACTCTGAGATAAATGCAGAATAAGTAATGTGTGTGTGTGTGTGTGTGTGTGTGTGTGTGTGTGTGTGTGTGTGTGTGTGTGTGTGTGTGTGTGTGTGTGTGTGTGTGTGCGTGTGCATGTGCGTGTGCGTGTGTGTGTGTCTGTGTGTGTCTATGAGTGTGTGTAATTCCCCAGGCACTACACAGGCTGCACTGTCACACAGAATCAAAGCCCGGTCCCTTGAACTGTAGGTGTTATAACTAGCTATGAACCAGTTATTGTGCAAGGGAAGGAAAATCATTGTAGTAAACAGGAACATCATCATATCAGCCATGTTCTTTGGTTGTGATCCTTGATTTCCTTGTTCTTTTGAATGTTGACACTGCCTTAATTATTTAGCTGAGTTTAATGTTAATATCTGATGTCCTTTTCATTCATTCTTTAACCGATGGTCCACGGAACTGACTCAGCTGCTTCTACCAGATCCTCAGATCCAAAAGACTTGAGCTCCTCCCTTTACACATAATGCCCCAACAAGCTAACATACTTTAGATCTCATTTGCCGCCATTCAGGTTCAGATATGGATCCTGTCACTCTTGAGCTTTCTGAGCTTTTCTTCTGAGATAATTGTGAGTTTAGCTTAAAAACTTCTATTATGTACTATACTTTCATTTTCCCCTGCCTCCCTTGTTTTCTTATTAGGTTTATTTAACTTTTTTCTATATAGCTGCTACTGTTTTCTCAGTACTTCTCCATAGTACCATCATTGGTATGTACTTATTTAAAACTTCTATATTTTAAATTCTTCTTTCTTACTCTTTGGAGTATTCCTTGCACTACCATTTTTGTTAGTTATTCTCTCTATGTTTCCTCCTTTTTTTAAAAAAACAAAAAGCTTTAAATTAGTTGTCTTTTGTGGAGTTCTTTTCTGGACTTAAATTAGGCCATTTTGGCTGAAAAGTCATCTGGTTTTAAAAAAACGCATTACCTATGGACATAAAATCTCAAACATGGATGCTCACAGGAAATGCTTATATTGTTTGGGAGCCACACATTTAGATACATATTGTTCCATTTGCTCTGGGTTCACTTCCAGAGCTCTGACTGACTGGAAGAACAAGCTGATATTGAAGGGCCTTCTCCTTTCTATTTCTTTGTCTTCTGCTTCCATAGCTGGGGTTCAAACCTCCTCTAAGAACCTGGATAAGTGGAAGCCAGACTCAGCTCCCAAAGATAAAGACTCTCGCAAGAGGTCACCGGATCGCACATCCTTGTCGGCTTCTTCCTTGGAGTTACCAACTAAGATGTCAAAAAAATCAGATCCTACTACTTCTAAGTCAGACTCTTCCCGTATTTGATCACATCCTCTCCTACTGGATCCAGTCACTTCTCAGCTCCCTTCACCCTTCTTGGAGGGATCCCCCTGCAGGCATTAAAGACCTTCCTCCACTACTTCTCTCTGGTCTTCCAGAAGTTTATCTGAGGCTGACATAGATAGGATGATGAGAAAATTCCTCAGAGCTCAGATCCAGATGGGAGTACTTCCAGCTGTGACTCCCACCAGATCTTTGAGCCGACCTTTGTCTACTTCCCCCTTGGTCACTCCTTCTCCCATCCGACCCACTGTTTTGGACCCCTCAGATTTGAGACCATTGAGGGTGTCCTCTTCAGGCCCTAAGACGATCTGTTCTTTGACTCTGGTCACTTCCTGGAGTCTCCTGGCCCTGAGCCATTCAGAGCCAGAGGACTTTTGGAGCCAAAGCTTCAGCACCTGACCCAGGGGACTGGGACTGAATCCAAAGCTATCAGAGCTGTTTCTGTCCCTCAGGATATTGGTACTGGACAGCTCAGGTCTGACTCCTTCCTTGGGTGGAATGCTTGTGGGGTTGCAGGAGCCGATAGTTTGGGAATTATTGGCTCCTTTGCCATCGATTTCAGTTTCCCCTCAGGCAGTCTGCCCTCGAGGTTGTGAAGAGGGCCTTATCTTTATCTAGAGAAAGGACATTCCTGCCATCCTCACATCAGACAACTATACCTCCTTTGGTTCTCTGCTTTGAGCCTCATTCATCGATTCCACTGGGACAGCCAGCCTGGTCTCAAGTCAGTCCCTCAGGACAACCTCATCTCTTCCAATACTTCTCCAGACCACCCCACTGAGGAGGTCCCTCAGAAGAGGATGTGTAAAAGGAGACACCTAGATTCCCCTCAGGAATCTCTCACTGAGGGCACTGATTTCAATGAAGGGAGGGAGTCCCCAGATCTCCACCAGAAGACATTTACTTTGAAGACATTCTAGTACTTTTAAAACAGGAAGGTGGTTGGTCTTCTGATACCTTTTCCCAGGAGGAATCGGCATTCCTGGAAGCTTTCAGATCTGGCCCGGCTATTTCTTGAGTGATTCTCACAACTGATGAACTGATAGATCTCATCTCTCACCAGACATGGAAGGAACTAGTCATAGGTGACTCTATAGTCAGGCACACTGATGTCCCACTCACCAGGCTAAAAAAGGAGAAGGTTACTGTCAGCTGCCTGTCGGATGCCAGGATCCGCCACATAACCCATGCACTCAGGTCACTCCACAACAACTACAAATATGACTCTGTCATTGTCCATGTTGGTGTGAATGACCTGAGATGTACCTCCCTGGACTACATGAAAAGAGACATGGAAGAGCTCTCCGATCTTGTAGCCCAGGCAGGTATGACCCTAGCCCTGAGTAGCATTCTGCCATCACCCTGAATGATACCACAGTACAAGGACAAAATGATTGATTTCAACAATTGGCTAACCTTCTGGTGTCATTCTAAGGGGATCCAGTATCTGTCTGCTTGGGATGACATGGTCAACAGACCATGATGCTTTGCCACAGATGGCCTGCACCTGTCGCCCCTGGGATTCTGGATACTGGCTAAGGCTCTTGCTGCCCCTATAGTGCCTTTTCTAGGCAGGGTTCAAATAACAAATTCACCACCATAACAGGAACAGGCAAGCAAAAACTAAGGGTAATGCTACTCAATGCTAGAAGTCTAAATCTTAAAATGCACTCACTCGAGGCACTCCTTAAAATGGAGAACATCAATAACTGTGCAGTGACTGAGACCTGGTTCAAGGCTCCAGAGAGCACCCCTGCACTACCAGGCTATAACTCATACCACACTTTTCGGCCATGTATCCTGGACCAAAACACCAAAGGCGGAGGTGTGTCCATATTCATTAAGGATATCCACACCTCCAGGCTAGTTGCTCAGCATAATGCATCTGAGGTTATCCAAGTGCAACTAACTCTGGGCAAAACTACAGTCCAAATTGTAGCTTGCTACAGATCCCTCACCATGCCCCAGGATTCCCACTCCTCTTTTCTTGATGTACTGAAAAATATTAAGGTTCAACCAAACACCCTAATAATGGGCGACTTCAACTACCCCACCATTAATTGGGAAAACTACTCGTGTACCAACTCCTTAGCTCAACACTTTCTGGAATTCATAAACTCCAATGCCCTAGATCAACTTATCCACACCCCCACCAGGGGCAACAATATCCTAGACCTAGTCATTACCAACATGAATGACCGGTGTTCCACACCTGAATTCAACTCCTTGTTGGTCCGATCTGCCCATAAGCTTATCACCCTTGATATCCACATCCGCCCCCACCCCCCATTAAGGAAACCACAGTAAAAAATTTCTCCTAAGCCAACTTTATGCTTCTTAAGACAGAAGTGGTGAACTTCATGACACCCATGCAGATGGACAATACAGTTACAACTGCTGAATCCTACACAAATGCACTCTATAAGCACTTACATGAGTGCATGGATTGTGCTATCCCAAACAGAACCAAGATGGTATCCTCCAAAAAAAGGAAGCCAATCTGGTGGTCCCCTGCCATAAACAAACTGTACAACAGAAGGAAGAAACTGTTGCAAAAGAGAGTAAAACCCCATGAGTGGAGGAGCTCCCTGGTCAGCCTCACTAAGAAGCTGAGATCCCTTATAAGATCCTACATAGCTAGCTAAGAAAACAAAATCGCCACTAAATCCAAGGACAACCACAAAGCATTCTATAGCTATGTCAAGAATCTAGATGGCAACACCCAGATCTGCTTTGAGTTACAGCACAAAGGCACGAAAATTACAGAACCAACTGATATTGCCAACATCCTGGCAGATAGGTTCAGTGCTAACTTTACCCCCCACCCCCACCCCCTAAAGGGCCCATATCTGTGCAGGAAGAATGCAGAGTCCCTGTAATCACAACTATGCAGGTAAAAGCTGCACTCTCTAAATCCAAAAACACAGCAACCATGGGACCGGACAACATCCCAGGCTGCGTTTTACATGAACTTCAGAATCAACTGGCTTCCCACTTAAGCACCATGTTCAATAATAGCCTTGCATCAGGCTTTGTGTCCACTGAATGGTGCACAGCAACAGTTATCCCCCTATCTTGACCTTGCCAAAGCTTTCTACACTGTCCCCCATTCTGGAATTATAGCTAAACTCACTAAACTAGGTATAAATCCCTACATCACAAGGTGGGTTGCCAACTGGCTCACTGACAGAACCCACACTCTAAATGTTGCAGACTCCAAATCTGACCTCAAAGCAGTGACAAGTGGAGTACCACAGGGCTCCGTCCTGGGACCTCTCCTGTTTGGTATCTACTTCTCTGAAGTACAAGCTAACACAGAAGGCCTCTGGCTAACGAAGTTCGCAGATGACTGCAAACTAGGAGCCATATTCAAGTCCCCAAATGATGTGGACATCCTACAGAAGGGCCTCACTGAAACAGATGCCTGTTGTCAGAGCCATGGCCTCAAGCTCAATGCCAAAAAGTGCAGTGTCATCCCCTTTGGTAAAAACTCTGTACCCATGAACTACCACATAGGTAGCAATCTACTTAACACCGAATGCATGATAAGAGACCTTGAGACCCAGGTGGACAGTAGTCTCTCCTTTGATAGTCACATTGCCACAGTAGTCAGGAAGTCCTTCTACATGCAAAAAACTGCAAGGCTGAACATGCTGTGACAAATAAGCTTTTGCTTATTTGATTTTTTAGTTTGTGTTTTTCAAGTCCTTCTACGTCGCACACCTCATCATAAAAGGGTTCTCATCCAGGAAAAAAGAGGTCATTGTTCCCCTCTACTCATCACTCATTAGACCCATCATAGAGTACAGTGCCCCTTTTGGAATTTACCTCACAAGACATCTGCAGCAGCTGGAGAGGCCACAGAAGTACCTCACAAAGAGGATTACTGGCCTCAAACAAGTGCCCTACACTGACCGCCTCAAAAACAAACTCCAGCTTTACTCTGTAGCATATCGCCTACTTCGAGGTGATCTCTGCCTAACATATAAAGCTATGTCAAGCCCAGAGCTGTTGGACATGCTATACCTAAAGAAATCCCAATCCCTCCGATCTACATGCTGTAGGGACCTAAACCTTGTCACCACAATAAACAGGACATGCTGGAGGGATAGATTCCTGTCCCAGAGACTTCCTATACTCTGGAACAAGCTACCCACCAATGTCAAGCAAAGTTCTTCATTAGCACTCTTCAAGAAAAATCTTGATGAGTGGATGGGAAATAGGAAATACACCCCGGGGATCACCTCTGTGTCTCTGCTGGACAGTGGCACAGGAAGATAACTTTCTTGGGTGGCATAAGCTATGGAACCTTGCTGGCTAGGCTTATGTAGGCCCTTGGGTCGATAGCCTAGTACCTACCTATGAACCTATGAACTGGGTTTTGTAGAACTGATCCCTAAATGTCCTGACAAAATTTTACCTCCTCCCAAGGACAGAGCACACTGGAGCAAGGGGGCCCCCGGCTGATGCCATGGTTGTAGTGGCAGCCACCAAAAATGAGCTTGCTGAACAGAGTTCTTCCATCCATTCCCCAATATGATGTCCAGGGCCTTGGACAGATTTGGTAAGCGGATGTATGCTTCATTGACCTTTGTTCTCCTGCCACTGAATTACCTGGCCTTTTTTACAAGGTTACAAAGAGATTTGACTAAAGAACTTTCCAAATCTCTTTCTGAGTCCATGTCTGCCAAGGACCAAAATAGAGTCTCCTTGCAACTGGCCACTCTCCATTTGATTTCTGATGCATCCTTGAGGCAGATCTCCCATGCAGCGGAAGGTACAGCTCAAGTGGCAGGTTCAGGTCTAGCCATTAGAAGACATGCATAGACGTGACTGTGATTTTGTGGAGTTCTTTAAGTCTTCATTCATCTATGCTTCCTTTGATGGATCTTTCTTATTTGGCCCCAAAGTAAAGGACATGCTCTCTAGATATGAGCAAGAGGGAAATACCCTGTTAATTTCTCTAGGAATCAACAGAGAGTAAGTTAAATGTGGTTTTGTAAATATCAGGGTCCTTCTCAAGACTCATGAGGAGATAATTCTCCCAGGTTCAGATGGGTGAACTCAAATAGAAGACGCTTCCCACATGGCAGAGGTGGCCCACAGAACTAGGGCTTCTGGGATTCCTTCTCAGACAAGTCCTACCTGTGCTCCTGAAAGGAGGCCCATCTGCTGCCCGCTAGAGGCAGTAGGGGACATTTGTCTCTCCACCAAAGAGCCTGGCTATCCATAAAGAAAGATTACTGGGAGCAGACAATTATATCCAGAGGTTATATGATACCATTTTCCCAAACTCCCCTTATAAGAAAAGAAAGAAATCCTCATTGTTCCACACAATCAGTGAAAAGCAACAGCATTAGAAATAAAAAAAGCTGCTAGAAAAAAGAGTTGTCTAGAAAGTCCTCCCAGACCAGAAATGATCCGGGACCTGTTCAAGATTCTTCTTGGTACCAAAAAAAGACATGGGACTTAGAGACCCATATTGGATCTCAGCAAACTAAAACAGTTTGCGCAATATTCAAGGTACTGGATGGTCATAGTTTAGTCCATCCTGCCTCTGCTGTGAAAGGACAATTGGATGTGCTAGACAGATCTTCAAGATGCGTACTATCACATCAAAATGAACAGGCGTTCCAAAAGATATCTGTACTTCCAGCTAGGAGATGGTCATTACCAGTTCAGAGCACTGCCCTTTGGTCTCACCACAGCCCCCAGGGTGTTCACCAAATGCATGGCAGTGGTAGCAGCTCACTTGAAACTCCAAGAATTCTGAGTGTTTCCATACATAAACAACTGGGGCCTAACTGCTAAATCAGGCATCTACTTTAGTAGGCAATGGACTACTTGCTTCAGTTGTGCCTCCATCTAGGCATCACAGTCAATTACAACAAATCACAAATCACTACGCAGATTCTAGAGTTCATTGATGCTTGTCTGGACAAAGTCAGTCAGATAGCCTCTCTCATTCCTGCTGGAATCCAGACATTCAGATCCCAGGTCAGAAAAGTAATATATAATTATTCTCTCCCAGCATGACTAATTTTACAAGCCTTGGGATCCATGGAAGCTGCTCTTACCCTTGCTCTTCTAGCCAGGTTTCACAAGTGAATTATTCAATGGACACTGTTAGTCTGCCCTAGTCAGTATCACTCATGCATGCAAAAGGTATCTTCTTTGGTGGATTCATTCAATTGAACTTTCCAAAGGTTGTCCATTTGTTCTTCCCCTGTCCATGGCCACAATGACCACGGATGACTCCCAAATGGGGGGCACTACTTAGAAATGACAGTCAAAGGTGTGTGGTCCCCCAAAGAGGCCAAAACGCATATCAGTGTCCCTGAAATGAGAGCAGTTCTCCTACCATTGCAGGCCTTTCAAGATGTTCTCCTGTCCTGGACAGTTTTTATTCAGACGGACAATATGTCAATCGTCTGGTACATTAACAAATAGGGAGGAGCAAAGTCTTATCTGCTTTGTCAAGAAGCAGTGAGAGTGTAGCAATGGGTGATCTCCTCCAGTCAATTTCTAATAGCAATGCACATCTTGGGGAACACCAACAAGATTTCAGACAAACTAAGCAAGTCAATTTGAATGCCTCGCAAATGGTCTCTTAATGTCAAATTAGCAGAGAGAATTTTCTAGTGATGTGGCCAACCAATGCTGCAAGCTATCTGTGCTCCCCTCTCAACAATAAGTGCAGCAGGTTGTTTGCCCTGATCCCTCCAATGCGTAAGTCACCAAGAGATGCTGTAGTCCATGACTGTCCTTCCAGTCTTCTTTATGCTTATCCACTGTTATCTGTCATTACCAAATTCCTACAGAAAGCATGCCAGGTGATGAGCAAAGTTATCCTCATTGCCCACTTTTGGCCTTGTCAGATTTGGTTTGTCTTCTCTGGCCTCACCTCCTACATCCACCTTGGATAATGGATCCAATTCCAGACCTCCTGTCTCACCCAACAGGGATGATTCATCCAGACTTAACAAGCCTCAAACTGACTGCATGGTTTCTCCTATTCCATTGATTTCTAGACAGCCCAGGCTCTCCTCCCTGGTCCATCATATTTTATTATCTTCACAAAATGCTTCTGTGAGAAGGATTTACAAAAGTAAATCAAAGAGATTTGTGTTCTGGACTCTTAACAGGGATCAAGGAGCTAGCTGTTCTACTATTAAGGTCCAGCTGGCAAAAATAATTCTACCTTAGCTTCTTCTAAATTATGTAAATGATTCTCAAAGAGAACTTTTTACTTAGACCTCTGTTAAAGGATCCTACTCCTCCTTGGAATTTAACTACTGTGCTTCGGGGTCTGACCAAAACTCCCTTTGAACCAATAGCTAGGTCAGATCTAAAATTTTTGTCTTTGAAAACCATTTTTCTGGTCGCTGTCACATCAGCTAGACAAGTATCTGAACTCCAGGCTGTATCTTCCAAATCTCCATACCTGTTTTTTTTCACAAAGACAAGGTGTCCTTGCAGACCAACCCATCGTTTTTTGCCTAAGGTAGCTTCTGAGTCCAACATTAACCAGGTCATTAACCTCCCAGTTTTCTTTCCAAACTTTTCAAATAAGGGAGAGTACATACGCCATCTTTTGGATGTGCATAGACAACTTCGTTTTTATCTCCACAGAGCCATGGATTTCTGGAAAACTGACCAGTTGTTTGTCTCTTTCTCTCCTAACAGATTGGGTAAGCCATTTTATAAAGTTACACTGGCCAAATGGTTAACTGATTGTATCTCCTTTGTCTATAGTAAAAGAGGATTATTCTTGCCTAAGCCTCTTAGGACACACTACTTAAGGTCTATGCGGTCTCTTCAGCTTTTTAGTCAAGAGCTTCCATAGATAACATTTGTGCTGCTGCAACTTGGACTAATGTTCACACATTTATTCCTCATTACAAATTGGATTTGGTTTCCAGGAACAAAGTTGCCTTTGGCTCTGCATTACTCCAGAATATCCTTCCATGAGGGCCACCCAAGGTTTAATTAACTGGAAACTCTGACCCATCAGTTGAGGAATGAATGAAAAGGACAACATCAGAAAAAAAGTTATGTACTCACCATAATGTTCCATCTGTGTTGTCCATTTTCATTATTCCTCAACTTCCTGTCGATCTGCCTCCTTCCCTTTGCTTCTGGAAAGACCTAAGAGTTTCTCTTGAGAACCTTGGCTCCTTGTTTGAGCTCCAGCTCCTTTTCTTATTCTATCTTTTATTAATTGCTTTAAGATGTTGTCCCTTTATTTCTTAGATCAGCAAACTTGATCTGAAGTGTGTTAGGTTGACGGGGCATTATGGGTAAAGGGGGGATCTCAAGAGTTTTAACTCTGAAAATCTGGTAGAAGTGGCTGAGTCAGATCCAAGACCTATCAGATGAGGAAGAATTAAAATGGACTACACAGATGGAACAGTATGGTGCTTACATAACTTTTTTTTTTATTTAAGCTTTGAATGCATTTTAATTTAGCTTGTATTTTACAGTTACACAGGTGTGAAATATACAGTATTTGGTCTACATCAGTTTGTCTATCACTTAGTGCAGATGAGTTAGGGCATGAGCTGTTAAAATCTGTTTCCATTAGTACATGGTATGAATCACTCAGTCTTTAATTGACTTATATGTGACTGCCAAATTATTTCACCAAACAGTACTCCTGGGCTGTCCTAGGCTGTTACCAAATGCGTTACACACTTCAGTTTTGAATTCTTGCATCCTTCACATAGATGCTAATTAGTACTTCGTTATATGCTATTTGAGTATGAATCCAAACATCTTTTATTTTACTGGATTGCCAGATGCATTATTCACTAAGTGTGAGTTTCAAGGGAAGAGAAGTTTACTGCTTTCTCACACCAAGTCTGTTTTGAATGTGAGAGTGTTTTGTTTTGTTTAGATAATGGCTGTTGGTGTTTTTTTCTGGAAAATCTGAAATAAAAGTTTTAAATGAAAGACAAATCTCTATAATAATTATAAAAGTACAGAAGAAAAAAGTAAGTAGAAGAAAAAAGTAAGCAAACTGATAGGTTTGAACAGCATTTATGGTAATTAGGGGGAGACAGACAAGTAATGGGATATTAGTATTGCTGGTGGGGGCCTGATTTATTACCCTGCATAAGGCCACATTTGTACACAATCTGGCTGTAACTCTGGATGTGCTGCTACAAAAATACATCATTATTATCCATTCAAGTAGGTCAGACCTTTAGTCAATGATGTCAGAGGGGATAGCTGTTCTTGAAAACAAATAAGATATAGGGAGGACAAAAATGATATGTAGACATCCTGCAAGAATGTAAGCCTCCCCCCTTTCTAAATAAAAGAAAAAAAAGTAGTATGTTGTGTGCAGAAATATTTCTGAATGTTATATGATTTATGGTTTATTGAACAAAAGCTGCTATGACATTTATATTGTCTTTAATTGTTTATTAATGGCACTATAAAATAAATTAATTCATTTATAGTCCCAGATTTTGCATTAGTCTAATTGTATTGTATTTTAGTAGTCTAAACTTGATGCATTTTAATAATGTATTTTACAGTACCTTCTTTACAGCCTCCAGCGACTGCAAAGGGGTTGACATTTGTCAGGTCATACAGCCTGCATTATTTGGAGTGATGATTAGAACTGTTTGATCTTCAGCATCCATTATGTAGTAAATTTTGCATAGTACTGTGATACAGTCTACTCTATAAGATCTGAATGTAAAGGATTTCTGCATCTAAAAACTGTTACTCTGGCAGTTAACACAGGGTATTAATGCTCTGACTTAATAAACTGTTTCCTGTGGGAAGGGTGCAGGGATTAAATCTTTCCACCTTCATTTATCTACTGTGTGATATTGAGCAAGTTACACAACCAGACAGTGCTTTGGAACAATTGGGAATTTAGGCTAGGTTCCTTAAAGTGACTACATGCCTAGTAACTAGGAGCCTATTGTTGTTTGCTAGGCATTCCCTATTGTACAGCCGATTTAGTTAAGGAAATGTTAGGGCAATATCACTAGCACACCAATTTTTAATGCCAAATAGGCAATGTATTCTTCAAGAATAGCAGATACTACATTTGTAATTGAAGCACTGAAATGCAAAATTTGTCAGCAGTGACCTCTGCATTTTTAATTGTCTTTAATGTGAAATTATCAGATGACTTTTACTTCTACTGCAGTTGTACATATTGACTTTCCATATGTTATCAGAGGGTTAACATTTCATATGCTCTCATAAATCTTTTTCTTTTATAACTGTGCATGGCTGGATCTTAAGTTACGATGATAGTGATCTTTATTCAATTTCATTTATTTCATCCAGTGCTACCAATAAAGTACATGTAATTTTGTTATTTCATAACAATAATGGGTGTACACAGTTATCAAAGCAATAACTGCTAGTTGGGGGGGGGGGGGTATCTCTGTGGCCATTTTTAACAGTTTTTAATCTGGCTTTGCAGGACTAGTGTGCATGTGTATGAATTAAGTTTGAAGTCTTTGGCTAATGTGTGTGAGTTTGTGTGCAAAACTGATTTGAAATATGTGACTTTGGTCATTATTATTATTTTTTGACAGATATTTGGGAAGGATACAGTCAAGGTAGCTATAATTTCTGGATTTAGAGGAAGTCTGGATAAAAATGACAGACCCCGCTGAGCTGATAAAGTTAAAATTCATTAGTCTATATTTGCAGGTCTAGTGTGCATTGGTGTAAGTACAAATGATGTAAAACAAATTGGAATACTTTACTGTGGCCATTTTATCACGGGCATATGTGATTTGTACACAGTCAAGAAAGTGGCCATAATTCTTTAGTATGAATATTGATAGATTATAATGAGGAAAGCTTCATGGTTGAATGTTCTGAAATATAATGAGTAATGCTTCATGGTTGAAATGTTCTGAAATATGTACTTTTGTCATTATTGGTTCATACATTTTGTTTCAGTACTTACTGGAAAGGTTTAAAACATAGTCTTTAAAACAAAGAGGTATACTTTAATTGGGAAGGTGAATCAAAGAGCACATACATTTATGCATGGTCCTAAAAATGTGCAGGGGGGCCCATGGTTTGAAAACCACGGTCCATGGTGAACTTAATTCACTACTTGACAGTTGCATTTTCAGTGAATGTGAGTTTCAAGGGAATAATTTACTTTTGAACCTGCTAAGTATGTTTATGTAGGACTGTTTTGTTTAGCAAATGGCCATCAGTGTTTGCACTCTAAAATTTGAAATAAAAGTTTTAAATTAAATTCATATCTATGTAGTCAGTGTAAAAGTAAATAGAAAATAGAATGCACAATGGCAGGTTTGAATAGTGCTGATGAACTGGCCGCAGTGTGGGAGGTGCTGGTCCATTACCCTGCCTAGGGCCTCATTTGACCATGATCTGGCTCTGTACTAAAGTGTGGTTTCAGTGCAGAAACAGAACTCTTCAAAATCTGAATTCTGTGCCTACTATGCATTCAGGCCTGATGGAAATGCAGTGATATTTTTATATTTAGTAAGGACCACATCATCTTGACAGATTCTAGAGATGTGCTAACTGAACACGTTGAACTTCAGTTTACCCTGAACAAAACAATCTCCTTAAAATCTGCTAAAGATACATTCCTTATCTTCAGATGACCACATAAAATTCTTAAATGAACTTGAGGAGCTACCTCTTGTTACCAAGTTGGTCTTTATAATGGGAAATTTCAGTTACCGATAAACTGGAGTACCTATATCTTCAAAATTAGGTATGCCCAGAGATTCATAATAAATAAAAATTGCAAGGAACTGATAGTTAGAAACACAACTAGAGGGCATAATATTCATGACTTGGTCTCAGGTAACTTAATCTCTGCATGTAGAACTCCTCTAGTTTTGTCTCACTTATTTAAGTCTGACTATAAACATGTAACCTTCTCAAACTCTATAACAAGCTGTGCAAATTCATTTGCAACATCACCAGACCTAACACTAATGCTCCTGGTGCTTATATTCCCCATCCCACATATATAAGTGCCTATAACTGACAACCCTACTAGAGCCAAATGCAATCGGACGTTTAAAAACAAGCTACACTAGTGGTCTACCAGCGTAAATAAACTCTATAACAAGAGAAAATGTCTTAAATCATACAGTACATCTAAAGCTTCTCATATTAAAGTATATCCCCAGGATTCAGCAAGCTCTGCACGGCATGCAGGAATAGAGCAGGAGCTGCTGTAGGCAATATGGCCGCCGAGAGATCCAGGAACAAGCTCCCCGGAAGTGCATGAGCGCTCCTGCACTATTACTGCATGAACACAGCTCCTGTATGCTAATTACCCCATTTGTAGGTGTAGACCATGCAAATGAGGTGAATTAGTGATCCAGGAAGCTGGCAGTCATCCGTGCAGGATTAGTGTAACCTGCAGAAATGTACTTGGTTAGTAACCGAGTACATTTCTGCAAACTACAAAATGGAGCCATGACAGCTCCAAATAAAGGATATATATAATGTGGAAAGCATGCCGATGGCCAAATATATGGCCATTGGCATGGAAAACAGTTGCAAAATAAAAAAAAAACTTTTATTTTGTTTTGGCCAACTTCAGCCATTTAAGCATAGGGCAGCGGCACGCAAATGGGATCGGCCGGAAAATAAAAGTAGAACCTTGAAAAAAGCTTTTTCAGCAAAATCACGATTTTGCCAGCCATTATAGTCAATGGCAGGCAGAAGACAACAAGGCCAGTGAATAGTGGTTGCTAAGGGGGAAGGCTCAGTGTCAGACTTGTAACTAGGCATTAGCAGGCAATTCTATGCAAATAAGGAGAATGATACTGAATCACAGATTTCCCCTTATGGCTAGCCTGCACCCAACCATGTAGGTGCAGGAAAACCATGGTGCAAGCCTAAGAGTTAGCTGACATCATAAAAGGGTGTGTCAGGTAGACTGTAAGTTTATTGGAGCTCTGTGGCTCGGGTTTTCCCTTAACTTAGCAGAGCTAAGGAAGGGGGTGTGTCTGAAGCTGCCAAGCACACTTTACATTGCCTAAACATGTGTGTGTGCCGTGAACTGGCTTTTAAACAAACAAAAAAAAAAAGTAAACCAGGAAATAGCAGCTCCATTCACATCTGAGCACTGGGTATGCATGGCGCACCTTGGGGCTTAAACAGGAAGGCAATGGGAAGAGAAAACAGCAGCAGGAAGGTAATCAAGGCGAACTAGCATAGCTGGCAGGTGAAATGTATTACAATCAACCAATTACACAGGCAGCAGCCCAGCCCAGCCCAACCCAGCACACTACTGTAAACTATGCAAACACCTTTCCCACTAGTTTTTCCACCAAACTTTACACCACTGGTGTACACAAATGGGAAAATATTACCTAACAAAAGCAACAAAATGATAGGGGCTGCATTGCTCTCATAAATCAACATGTGGAAGAGGATGAGGGTGGTGAGGATGAGAATGCTGATGACCAAACCACAGTGAGGAGAAGAAGAAGAGTGTACAGACCCAGGGTAACCTACCAGGGGCTACATGAGCTGGAGATAGTGGAGCACTATAGGGTGGACGGGGACCTCCTACAGCAAATTGTTGAGCTGTGCCAGCCACGCCTCACACACAGAATCAACAGAGGGGAATCCATCCCAGTGGATACCAAGGCATATCTAGGCTTAAGAATACTAACCACAGGTACCTTCCAAAGGCCAACTGGGGATATCATGGGGATCTCACAGGCTTCTGCATCCAGGGTACTGCACCAATTCCTGGATGCCATGTCAGCACATGCCTGTGAGCACATATATTTCCTCAACACCCGTGAGGCGTTGACCAGCAATATGCATCTCTTCCACCAAATAGAATACCCTGAGGTAGTGCGTGCTATAGGCTGCACACACGTACATATCAAAGCACCACCCGGCAAGCGGGGTGGGGGTCTACATAAACCACAAGGGCTTCCCCTCCATCAACCACCAGGTCATGTGCGATGCCCGGGGCATTATAATGAATGTGTGTGCTGGAAGCTGTGGAAGCTATCATGACTCCCACATCTGGCATCTGATGCAGCTGTACCAGAGATTTGCCAATGGGGACATCCCATATGGCCACCTAGTGGGGGATGCTGGTTACACACTGGAGCCATGGCTGATGACACCCATCAGAAATGCACATACACCCGAACAAGAACTTCATAATGAGGCACACGCACAGACCAGAATCATAATAGAGCGTGTGTTTGGGGTGCTCAAGTTACAGTTCTGGTGCCTGGACATATCCAGTGGAGCCTTGCAGTACTCACCAGCTACATGTACCCAAATTGTCATTATATGTGCCAAGTTACACAATATGATCCTGTGGAAACAGCTGCAGCAGGAACAGCACGGGGAAGGGCCACACAGCCCCCCACCATTGCCAAGCTCTGCACAGGCACAGAGTGACTCAGAGGAGGAACAACCAGAGCCTGCCCCAGTAGGTAGAAGGAGGCATACCCATTATGCCCACGCCTTGGCAAAGAGGCAATGCATAGTACATACACTGACACGGTAGGAACCCAGGGAATGACACCTCACTCTGACTCACACATACAGTAAAAGGGATGCCAAACATGACACTACCTGTACTTAACCATGTATAGGGAATGTATTATGTGCATCCGACATAGTCAACCCTCCAGTACCATCCTCAATATTTGCACAGCCACAAGGTAAGTCTTGCTCACCATCGATTGCTGAATGGAGAAGTATGTTCTGCTACCTGTATCTTTGGTTTGGATGTAAGCATGTTAGGGAATCGGGTGGCTGAATGGGATGCCAGCAGATAGCAGACACCTATATTGGCAGCATGAAATCCTTAACAAATACTGGTGTCAACACAGTAGGCAATACTAGACAAGGTGACAAAACCCATTGCAGGACATGTGGTGGGCCAAATGTGTGCCCATAGGACACACACATGCATGTCAGTGAGGCTCACATGCCCAACAACAGTCTCAGCCAGCAGGACAGGTGTAGACAAACACAAAGAAAGGCTGTGACAAGGCCTCTGATTGATGGCTGTAGAGAACAGCCCCCCTCCAGACCTACACAGACAGAGTACAACAGGTCAGGCAGTGGGATGTTAGTTCTGAAGGGTAAGAAGTCTGAAACTGAAATGTAGGTCAATAAAACCTAAGAACTGTAGTACACTGATATGCCTTTAGTCTGCATGATAGGTCAGAATACAGAATGAAATGGAGTACCTGAAATGCCAGCACAGTCATAGCAAATGTTTACAGTTGTCAGGTGTGCCCCCCCCCCCCACAATCCTATGTAGAAATGTAGTAACATATATGTGTAGGTATAATAACAGTGGAGCACAGATTACCTGAGCTGGCCAGAATAGTAGGATAGATTTTAGCATGTGTACAATATGCAGGGCTGTGTGTTAGGTTGGTGTGTGCTGTGTATTGTGTGAAAGTGGTCAGCATGTAGGCATGGTGGGTTGTGTCCTGGTGACCAATGGCCAGTACTGTTGATGACAGGGCCAAATTCTCACAACTGCAGTGCCAAACTCAATGCATCCTAGCAAGACACATTCCAGCAGCATACTAATTGTTTGGATATAATATCTGTCACCATCTGAAAGATGGACATGGCATGAATGTCCCAGACATACAAACAGTACACAGGTGGAAGTACCCTAGACAGAGAGTGTATAAAATGTTACTGTCAAATGGACACACCTTTGGAATTGTACATACAGGTTAGCAGCACATTAGTTGGCTGTGTAGTATGGAATACTGATGTCATCTGGCCAAACACTGGCAGACCACAAAAGGGACAGGTATGAAGTACTGAGAAACTGCTGATGTCCCTGCACAAGCCAGCATAAGTGGAATGTCCCACGTATATCTGTGAGTCAGCTGCAAGTAGCTTCTGTAGCACACATGCACCCAGCTCACCCCACTATCAGCCACAGGTACCTCACAGGCCTTATCCCTGCTGTTGGGAATGAGTACAATATGACCCCCACCTCTGTATGGGAATAGCCACAGAATGCCACATGCTGAAGAGGTGTCCCATGCAGGTGTTTCCCTAGCTGTAAGCAGCACCCTGCCAGCATCCACACCAATGGATCAATAAGGACAGAAACTATTGCTATTAACATCTTGCACACCTACCCTGTTACCCCAGGGGAATATAGTGGCTTGCAGCCTGGGACTGTAGGAGTGACACAATGTACCAGCCTGCTACAGATGGCCTGCATCAATACCAAATGCCCTACAGTCCTGTGTCAAAGGCCTGTGTCTCACCCGTACTGCCATTGTATGTTATCTCATGGACTCCCAAATGACAACATAACATAGTCCACAGAACCCAAATGCAAGGCCATGTTGACAAATCCCAGAACCATGTCCACCATGTCCTACTGTATGAACTGTAGACCAACCCCTAAATACTGCTGGGATGAAGTGATAACTATAGGGATACTTATCAGATAATGTTTGCATAATGTTCAGAAGAGGATAGAATAACAGAGAAGCATGGACGCCATGGAGTGTGTGAAGTCTAAAACTCAGCTGTGTGCACGTAGTATCCCTGTCTGCAAACACAGGAATGGGTGGCCACAAACCTGCTCATAAACCACAATGTGAAGGGGTAATGACAATAAATATGAGCCCTGCCTCTGGGTAACCTGTGTGAATCTGTTCAGCTCTGAGGTATGGCCACAGCAGGATATGGCCATACTGTCATGTCGATGGATGTACAAGCATGGGATCCTCAGCCACCACAGTACCAAGGCTGAACTATTTACACAGACCCATCAACCAGTGTCTGCAGCTCCCCCTCCAGAATGGCATGATTGTGCAAGAATATGTAGGTTGCAAACCACAATACTGGACACAGCTTCATTCATCTTGTATTCCCCAGGAAATTACTGCAAGCAAATATGTATACCTGTCAGTAGTTGATGACATAAAACATCACAGTGTAAAACAGTACATATGTCTGAATATCTCTGCTAACACCAAAACCTTGTAGCAGAGGCAGCACAGATGCAATTACTTACAGTATCCCACTATCCTTTGCCCATTGTGACTCCATATTGTTAACCGATCTACAGATGCCCTGCAGAATCAGGTTGCTAGCCGTAGGTGTAGAACACAAAAGCATGCACTGGAGTACAACCTACCTGGAATGGATTCACACATTCAGTACAGAAGGTCATACTGGGCATGCTCCCACACTTAGAGAAATGAAGCCCATATCTGACAACAAAATACTGAAAGGTCATAACGGGCATGCTCCCACACTTAGAAATGAAGCCCATGACTAGCAACAACAGTGGACTATACATATCTGACAGTCACAGATGTTTGTGCACACACACCACATTGTACACCAGTCATGCTTTGCACACACATCAAATAGGAATACACACATATATCCAAGGATAACACACTATAATAGGCCAAACTTACACACACATAGATGTGTGGAAGAAAGTGACAGTGACAAAGAGCTTCCCATCATGAGGCCTGTCCCACCCAGCACACATGCAATTGGCTAAAACCACATGATGTGCAAATGTCAATCACTGTGGACATTTGCTTCTGGTATCCCTCAGCACTATAGTGTCTGTTGTGCTTGTGATAACTGTGTAACACGACTGTACAAGTCATTTCATCTAGCAGTTGTGTACACATTCCTGTTAAATATAAACCTGTGTGTGAATGTGTTGTGTGTGTGCTTCCACATGAATGGTTTATGGTCCATTCACACACAGTGCACTCTCCATTGACCTACGTTGGCAAGCCTGCTGATGTCATTCACCTTGAAATACACCTTTGGGGAAGGAGTAGCCCTATAAGATCCGTGGTGCATGCTATAACTGTGTAATGCTATAGTGTGATGCACTTGTTAGGTAGGAGTTCTAATCCCAGACATGGCAACTGTGAGACTCTGTGTGTGTGTGTGTGTGTGTGTGTGTGTGTGTGTGTGTGTGTGTGTGTAGGGATCAATGCTTTTGTGGCCATTCACAGTCACTACACTTTCCATTGCCCAACTTTGACAAGCCCGCTGATGTTATTCACCTTGAAATACACCTTTGGGGAAGGAATAACTCTTTAAGCTCCGTGATACGGGCTATGTGCATAATGCTATAGTGTGATGTACTAGTTAGGTAGGAGTTCTAATCCCAGACATGCCAACTGTGAGACTCTGCGTGTGTTTGTCTGTCTGTGTAGGGATCAATGCTTTTGTGGCCCTTCACAGTCACTACACATTTTATTGCCCTACTTTGGCAAGCCTGCTGATGTCATTCACCTTGAAATACACCTTTGGGGAAGAAGTAGCCCTGTAAGCTCCATGGCACATGCTATAACTGTGTAATTCTGTAGTGTGATGTACTAGTTAGGTAGGAGTTCTAATCCCAGTCATGGCAACTGTAAAACTCTGTGTGTTTGTGTAAGGATCAATGCTTTTTAGGCCATTCACAGTCACTACACTTTTCCATTGCCCTACTTTGGCAAACCTGCTGATGTCATTCACCTTGAAATACACCTTTGGGGAAAGAGTAGCCCTATAAGCTCCGTGGCGCGTGTGATAAATGCAGTACACTGTATTAGCAATACATACCTAGGTAGGGGTTTGAATCTCAGCACTGTCAAGTGTGTGCATGTGTGTGTGTGTGTGTGTGTGTGTGTGTGTGTGTGTGTGTGTGTGTGTGTGTGTGTGTGTTTGTCATTAGTATCCTGGGTGGAGGTAGCTGCGATTGTGCAATAATAGGACTCGTGGGACAGGTTTTGCAAATTTTTTATATGGAGGACCTACTATATGTCACAATGTCCACCTAACAAGGACAACAGATGTCAAACAGCAGAGAGGCTGGTGTAGACAATCCATACCCCTACATGTGACATTATGGATTGGGAAACAGTATAGGCAACCCTTGTACCACCCATGTCTCATACACAAACACACTTGGCTAGGCAACAACCACTATGTTGGTAGCTCCCTACATATTGCCCACAGATAGTAACCATGGTGTGATTTCAGTGGACTACAGAGGACATGGCACCCTGTTCCATCCCTGCAATAGGCAAATAATTGCATACAATGCTCCTTTGCTATGTTCCACACTGCAAGCCTGCAACAACTGTAGAGTCAGTAAAGTTAACCCACAAAGGAAATACCATGCCTTATACTCATGCCCTGTATGGACAGATGCCACTAACACCAGTGAATACCTGTATCATGCTGTCAGTGCAGGTGCAGGATCAACCAGAGTTCCTTTGCCAGTTCTCACCACATGAGGTCAGGAATGCCACATCAGATGATAACAATCTGTCCACACAACATGGCCCAGACATGCCAGGTACACTTCCACATGTCACAGAACATGCATGTGGGACACGTGCACATCCCAGACACCATCCATGTTATGAAATATAGAACACATACATGGAAGTATTGCACAGTACTGGCTACTCACAATAGTAACCCCAGATGAGTGGATGGTGAATACAATACCCACCTATGTGGGCCAATCCAGAGACTGCACCCCTGAGCCACACTGCAGACCAGTGTCATGTGGCCTGATGCCAAGGTATACCCTTTGCCTAGCCTTGTACAACCTTCTGGCATAGTCAACTACACACCTGTGAAGCAATGAACCTATGCATGTCAGTGCTGGCAAACCTGTGTCTCTGTGTGTGTGTGTGTGTGTGTGTGTGTGTGTGTGTGTGTGTGTGTGTGTGTGTGTGTGTGTGTGTGTGTGGAGATAAAAGATTTGGAAGCCATTCACCTTGACATACCCTTTGCCCATATATCAGCCTGATAACCTCTGTGGTGCATGTCATACCTGAGTAATACTGTAGTGTAGCAAACTAGTTATTTAGGAATTCTAATTCTGACCCTGCCAACTGTGATAATGTGTGTGAGTCCCTGAGAGAGTGTGGCTGTGTCGTCCTTGACACCTGCTTCTGTGGACAGGCACATGTACTACACCTACCTTATCCCTCCTTTATCACTGTTGCTGATGTCACTCACCTTCAGATATACCTTTGGACAGCTCTTCAACATGTACGCTCTGTAGTGCATGCAATAGCTGCATAAAAATGTAATAGCAATACATAGTCAGACAGGGGTTTGAAACCCCGTACTGGTAAGTGTGTGACACAAACATGCTTCGCTTTTACTCTCCTACCCCCTTCCTTTCTTACTTTGGCTCTGCCTGTCTCTCTCACTCCCTCTCTGGTGGATGTAGAGAAGTACACCTGCTTTGCTTAGGCAGCAGCTTGTGTTTTGTAAGTGATGCTCATGATGAGCTGATGGTCTGTGTAAGAATTGCAGTCCCCCACTAGCTGATTGCATGTGGAACAGCTGTGGTAACATTGTCATAGCCAGTTGCATGGAAATACACTCCTATAACTAGGAACATTATGTGGGTATTGGCCATTTTCATTCACTGTGAGCAGGACTTCATGTCAGTGTTTGGCAAACAGCATCATGGAGGGTAGTTGGATATATCTCTTACAACATACACTATGGAGATAGGCCAACAAACAGGAGGGGGATGTTCCAGACATAGGTACAGAATGTATGTCTTGCTCTTCTACATTTGAAGTAATGTTGGTTTAACAGGGTTTGCATGGCTATGACTTGTCTACATGATTTAATACCTGTCATGACAGTGTTATGTGGTTGAGGAAACTCCCACCTGTAGGGCTATCTGCAAACTGGCCAGTGTTTGGATTCTTACGTATGCTGTGTTACTCACAGATTACCTATCTTTAGAAAAGCAGTATCATAGTCTGAGGACTGCAGTCAGTACATGGTGACAGCCATGAGAGTTACTGTCTTCATATTCCTTGTCACAACAAACCCTGTTACACCAGTAAATGTATGAGTTTATCACAGCAACATGTCAATATTGGCCCTGTGTTTGTGCCTCCAGCCACAACTCCGTTGACCTTTGTACATATGTCATGCAGTAAGAGGTGCATATGTTCAGTACACCATTATTTATTGACATCACACCTGATAACAAGCCAGAGAGATATCAGACTGCTAGACATGTTATGTATAGTAGCTGTTATATTTGAGGACACAACCTGGACATTCTGTTGTAGTGTTTACAGTAGTGAGGTCTGTGATTGTCGACAGAGTGTATATTGTGAATATGTACTTTGGCCTGTGTACCGACTGTGGTAGATGTCATTGTTCATGGTCCTGTTCTATCTGATGTTGCATGCTGCTCCAGTGTATGGTACCCTATCGGAGTACATGTTTGTAGGGCCAAACCCACACATGTCCCATACCACAGTCAGGCATCGGAATACACTGTGTATTGGCCCAGTATATGTAGGGTTAGTGTGTGAGTGGCACATATGAGGATGGTGTTGATCAGACAGTCTTTATACTGTAATATTAAGCACGCTTACCATATGTGGCTGTGGCTGTGTTCAGATTGGTTGTAGGTTTGCACTTTCACACAGGTGTCTGTTACTCCATGCTGTTACATGCCTGTAGAGCCAGCTATATTTGCAGGTACATGTGTATTCCTCCATAAGAAACGCAGGCCAGTGTTGTGGCAGTCTGCCTGTAGCTTGCACAGTGCTTTGTGACATGCTAAAAAAACTCAGTGTACTTACCCAGTATGATGTTATGTCCAGATATTTGTCAGATGTACTGCTGCCAGGCCACCATAACTGTTGTGTATTTCGGACAAAGCAGTGGGATGCTGTACAGCTGTATGTCACTAACTAGTGGGTAGTATGTGGGCTTGTGACCTCTGCTCCTCCGGTTATTATGTGTCAGGACAAGAGTGTGTGAATGCATACACTGTGTGAGCATATGTATTCCAGTATTTACGTGATATACCCATTTACATGGCTGATAACGTCCACTTTGTCAGGTTTGGTCCACACATCTTGCACTAAGGGGTTCCTTGTATACCTCTGGACTGACCAGAGTGTGTCAGACTATCCAAATTTATTGGTCATATCTCTGCTTTATTCCACAGGACCATTACTGTGATATCTGTGGTAGTGTACTATGATGATCTTAGGATGTCTTTCAGTAACTGATGGTGTACATGTCAATATCAGATATGACTTCCCACACACAACATTTCTGTTGACAACCCCTGTTACAGTAGCAACAGTCTACATTTATACTTGCAATACTTACATGACATCCCCTTGCACTAAGAGGTCGCGACTGATGGTGCTGAGGTATGACTCCACTATATGCTCTGGACATATTGGGCATATGTGAAACATATATATATACATATATCTACATCTTATTATCAAAAACACGGTTCATCGAATCGTGTTTTTGATAACACACTTTAGCAAAACTGCATATTGTCAAATATGCACTTTCGCTACAGAAACAAAGATCCACAAATAAAATTAAAAAATAAAACCACACTAAATAACATTATGCAGGGGGGCAAGCCCCCCTGTGCACCCCATGTGGGGGGCTGCACCTCCATACCCTCTACTTTATTATTCTCACTGCAAGATCGCACTACAGTGGAGAAAAGGGAATATTCCCTTATCCCCACTGTACCACTATCTCAGCAATAGTTTGCTTAGTTGTAAATTAACATTGAATGTTGATGAGCAACTAACTTCACATGCAAACGGCATGTTTTAGGGTTTTTTTCTTTAGCGAAAATGCATATTCGACAATATGCACTTTCGCTAAAGTGTGTTATTGGGAACACGATGCGATGAACTGTGTTTTTGATAATACGACAGAAACCCATATATATATATATATATATATATATATATATATATATATATATATATATACATATACACATATATATATATATATATATATATATATATATATATATATATATACATGTATACATATATACATACACATATGTATATATATATATATATATATATATATATATATATATATATATATGTTTATGTAGATATACATATATATATATATATATATATATATACACATACACACACACACATATATACATATATATATATATATATATATATATATATATATATATGTCTACACATATACATATATATATATATATATATGTATATGCGTGTGTGTGCAAATATATTTATAGATATCTACATATATATAGACATAAATATAAACATATATACATATGTGATATACATACATGCATATATATATATATATATATATATATATATATATATATATATATATAATGCACACACACACACGCACACACACACACACACACAAATGCACACATACACACACACACACACACACATATATATATATATATATATATATATATATATATATATATACATATATCTATATATATGACCATATATATAATGTAATATACAGATGTATATAAATACATATATGTGAATATATGTGTGTATGCACATGTACACATATATTTACATATATATATATATATATACATATATATATATATATATATATATATATATATATATATATATCCATATCCTTATGTGTAAACATGACTGTTGTATATACCGTCCCAGATGTATCACACCATATTTATCTGATATCCCTATATTTAGATAAAACAACATATGTGATTCAACAGTAATATCACTAACAAGTGCTACACCACTGCATAAGTCATAGCAGTTGTTCAGTACTATTCAGTATGTGTACTGACAGATATATTAGAAAAACAACAACTGTCTTCACAACTGTGATGGCTTAGTGGTTAACTGCTGTGACTGTAATGTACAGGGTCCTGGTTCAAGACCTGCAAGGGCTGTTTATTTTGTTGCTGGGCAGAACAAGGGCTGTTGGATACAGAGTGGTTAAGGCAGTTTTGAGCAGCTTTAAGCAGGTTTGTGTGGGTTTGCGTGACGGTAAGCTCAGCTAATGTATGGTTAAATGTACAGGCGCTTACACCATGTAGGCTTCGCTTACCAGTGCGCATATCAGCTTAGTATTTATATTGCAGCAATGCTGAAACCTGCTAAGCATGGCTCAGCCCTGATAACCAGTGCTCACATTCTGGTCTGATAAAATAGCAGGGTAATGACATATTTGATAAGTGCATTTAATGCTATGTACATAACATGCGTCTATGTGCTGTCATTACAGTAGCAAGAGGTGTGAGTCTACTGTCTGGGACACCTGAGTATATATGGCTTATACAACACTTTTTTCCATTTGAATGTGTTACATACATGGGTAGTATCCCAGGTTATATGCAGTCACACTGGCATGTAGTGTATCATTATGGTACTACTGTTGACAGTGCTTTCTCATGTAAGAGTAGATTGCAGAATGTAGTACTGGAAACAAACACTCCTACATGCAAAGATGGATTCTGAGTCCTCACTGTCTTGTTCCTGGTGTGTGAGCCATGTCTCATTAAATATTTCCTACTGGATAATGATCTGACATGTGAGAAATAACTGTAGACTACTGTGTGTATAGCACATGTCAGTGAAGGCTGCTGTCATGTAATAATGGCATACATATTGGTGTCAGACATCTATCTGTCAACACATTCATCCTAATGCATAGCTAGTTGGCTAGCTGATGTCTGTCTGTCCTGTGTACAGATGTCAAGTATCCATCTTGGCTACTTACAGGCAATCTATGATTGACTGACCCTGACATGTCTGTCCAGCTGTGTTATGAATGCCACAGCTAGGAATCCACACTTTGTACGCACCACATGCCATGGATACCTCAACTACACTACCACAGTCAACAGAACATGTTTGGGTACAGGTCTCCAAGACAGACACTGACCATGTTATCTAATACATGTTGCATACATGTCAACTGGAGCACTTCACTGACCCTCTGCAAGTGGCAACCAGATTATTGACTGCTGCATGTAACTCTCACCTTGAGGATCACCCCTGTGGTATTTGTTGATAGATGGCCTGCTGCCACATGGCAGATGGCATGATACCAATGTACACACTTCCCATCTCTCCATGGACAATAGCCGGGCACACACCTGTGAACACCTGCACCAATGGACCCCAGTACTGACAAATGTGTACATGTGGATTACTGAAAATATCAGTGTCTGTGTGTTTGTAGACCTGCAGTTGAGAATACCCTGAGGCCCTTCACACCCACTGCACCCCCCCCCCCCATTGCCATAGTTAGATGTGGCTGCTGCTGTACGGGAAATTACATTTACCTTGTTACATTCTTCTCCCTAAGGGCTACCTGGGGCTTGCAGTACCAGCACAACACTGTTGTACAAATGGGTTGATAGGCATGGGATAACCGCTGAGTACTGGCAAGTGTGTGTATGTGTGCTTGTGTGTATATTTGTAGGGTACAGCATTCTGAGGCCACATTCTCCTAACACAATATGCCTTGCCACACAGTATTAGGGATAGTGATGTTACTGACTGTAGGAGAGTCATGACAATGCATCACCCTACTATCCCTGTGGCATGTGCATTAAATACATATCCCTGTAGTAGCACTCTTGGGATAGACAAGGGGTTGTATTTTAGTCCTGGTCAGTGTGTGATGGTGGGTATGTCAGAATGTTATCATGAGTTTCAGTGCATACAGTATAAACTGTGGGGTGTGGGTGCTGTGTGTACTGTCTTTACACCATTGTACCCCTGATACATGTCCAATGTTACACTGTATGGGAACCACTGTTGCCATCATCCATACAGGTAACTGATAACACTATCCCGCCCAGTTATGCATGTGCTGTGTGCAACTTATCTATAACAAAATGGACACACTGACATAGTCGTTAGCACTGATAAGCTCAGGTCTCTCAGATGTGTGTCTGTTATGTGTTAGTCAATGTGTATATGACAGTATGTCACACTATGTATTGTCTATAAACAACCAGTACATCCCCCATTACCATACTGTACAGGCCTGGAGATGTTCTTCATGTAACATGTAACCTGGAACACACCTCATCCTAAAAGCTGTGTGGTATGTGCACGCAAGGCCACACACATCAGTAGCACTACATACCTAGGTAGGGGTTATAGTCCCAGTGTTGCATAGTAAGACTGTATGTGTATGTGAGGGAATCTACTTCCATTTGCAGAATATACATGTCCCAGGAGGTCATCTGTCCGAGAACTGCCTGGCATATGCTAACATTTCACAGGTATCATCCTGTGGAAATACATTCCATCACAACTAGTGGTAGATGTTAAATGCCCTCTTCCCCACTGTATAGGTGTACAGCGATACTGAGGTTGGTATATATAGCTGGGTGTGGCTCTTGTGGACACAGCCACCATCATTGCAGTTACTGTAGAGTGTATCCCCCCACTTAGCTGACCATAATACTGTACAGTTCATGTTGACAGGTTAAGTAGTTGTCTATTCCACAATCTGCAGTTCTGCAGCATTTGTCACCCAACAAAGGGTAGTGCTGTGCCACCCACACCAGCACACCTATGTTTACTGAGTTGAGGATTGCACTACATTGGGGAAGGGGACATATACCCTGCCAGTACCATCATCGGTGACATTAAACTATTGGACTGCTTATTTCCCAATGTGTTGTTGTGCCTATTCTGTCTTGGTGGAATTACATAGGCTACAGTGGGTTCCTTGCACAGGTACATACATACATGTGTACAGTATTCTCTGTGTATTGCATCAACACCAAAGCCTCTGTGTGTGTTATACACAAACACAAACATGTGGTGTGTACCACCCAGTACACTTACCATTGTCCACTGTAGAAGGGGTGCTGACATCAGCCACCATGCACTCACCTGTATACACCACCCCCAGACCTATCAGACATGTGGCACATGCAGTAACTGTTATACAAACCCGTGACATGTGTTCACCTGTACCCAGGATATGGCAGAGCCAAGGTGTCACCACAGTGTCATACCCCTTGTAGGATACAACAGCAGACTATCCTCCTGCTGACACATGGACACCTATAACACAAACGGAATACATTATAGAGACCACAATCACTCAGTGTTAATAACAGCTATAATAGATCATGGCTAGACAGCTACACTTCTTGACATGTAAGCATTAAACTTTATGGCTGACAACATGTTACACAACATTACATTGGTACACTGTAGTGCAGTCACCCTGTGCATCAGAACCATATTAGGCTGTCGCTGCATCGATGTTATGGATGACAGGGATGTGGCACAGGTATCAACATATGCACAGGGTGTGTTGTTGGTTTGACAGAGACCTAGGCTGAGCCACACGTTTGACACCATGTGTGTGAGTGAGGGGGTTTAATTATTAATTTGGCCATGGTGATGTAGTGTGTGTAGGTATGGGGTTACCCTAGCTGTGTTTGTATTGTGTGTGAGTATGCATGCACACAGTTCTGCTATGTGGCTGCCCTGTACAGGTGTTTGTTGGACAGCTGCAGACCATACCTGGCAGGGTGTGCAGTTCACCGTCTCCAGCCACGGACACAAGAACTGTGCCTGCCAGGGGTTCCATGGGCACCACCAGGTACAGGCCACGATATGGTACTTCCCCTGATGATGACTTATGTCCACTGGATCCAGGTCCCTCTTGGGACTGGCCAGGGCCATGTGCATGTAGCCTGCTGTGGTGTGGTGTGAACAGCTCCCCCTCCCCTGCAGTGCTGGGTCTGGTACTGCCACTAAGGGAGCAGCTCTGTGCTCTGGCACGTCCACCTTTAGCTGTTGGTGTTGCTGGCCTACGTCCAAGTGGCCATCGCACCACTCCCACCATATGCTTGATCATGGACATTCCACGGTCGAGAAATCCCACTATCGCACCCAACTGTCTATCCATGACCTCTGAAAAATAACAGAGGGCATCTGCAAGATCACAGATGTTGTCAGTAACAGCTGAATGAGTACCCCTGTGCAGCCTCAGAGCCTGTCTCTTTTACCATTCCATATGTGCCTGTGCCTCCATGATGGCCTGAAACATGCATGGTGGTACCAGATGTGACACTTCTGCCAGGGGCACGATGACCAGCAGCCCTCCAACAAGCACCCCTGTACATCTGTCTATGTGGTACCCCATTGGACATCCGGCTATGGCTGCTGTGTCCATACACATGTGCCATAGATACCACTTTGTCCTGTCCCGTGCCATCAACTGCCAACTGTCCCTCATCTATGGCCACTGGTGATGGGTTATATATAGGCATTGTGACTGTGTGCAGGGATGGGGTGGATAACAGTGGGATGTCAAACAATGATGCAGCTTCAGCCCCTGACAACCCCGCCTGTGTCTCAGCACACCTATCATCATTTTCAGTGTCTGTATGGACACCAACATCAGATTGCCTGCAGAAGGGACCCTGACCCACCTTGCCACCTGTGAGGGGAAAACATCATTGCTTAACAGTACACACACACACACACACACACACACACACACACACACACACACACACACACACACACACACACACACACACACACACTAACATTCCACTGTACTACTTACCTGTCCCTGAGTTTACAGAATGTCCCTAGTTTTTTTCTCTTAATTTCCCCATCCTGCATCAGTCTTTAATAATTACAGTCAGTAATACCAATCATTAATGTTTCATTCTTCTAAATGCTTAGAAAAGTGATCACAAAACATGACCTGTTACTCCATTACCTTTTTAACTTGATTGGAGTAGTTTTTTCAAAGACTCTCTGATGTCATCCAGTGTTCACCCTGGTTTTGTCCAGACATCTTGAGCATGGCTCCCACATGTTATGGGCTGTTACAGTCACTCAATAATGTCACGCACTGGAGTGTCATACGTAACTATTGTTCAGTACATGCAAGATCTGTTGTTCTATTAACTTTTTATGTGGACTACAGTAATATTTGGAAACACTCTCTGGTGTTGTCTAGTAATTCCCCAATGCACCTTTAGTGCTGCATATGTGGATATTATTTCACCTTTCTGCTGATTGCTTTTAAAACAGTATCCCTGGTGTCTAGTTTTCCCACCCAATGCATGTTTCATGCTGCAGACTTTATTATACTATCAGCTGTCCTGAGATTACATGTCAGTAAAGTATTCCTGGTGTCCCATGTGTCTGTCCATATCCATGTACTGCACAATTTCAATGAGAAGTTGAGAGGTATGAACAACCCCACACTCACACATGTGCATACATGGACTCACACACAAACAGACACACACGTATTCTACATACATCAACCCCCTCCACTCCACCAGATAGCACTTACAGACAAATTAACCCCCCCACACACACACACACACACACACACACACACACACTTACAGGTGAGGTTGCACAAAGATATTACACACAGACCTCTCATCACCCATCTGTCAACATGCATGACATGTGGCACTCAACAGCATGCAGTGCAGCTATAGTCAATCCCTGTTAGCAACATTATACATCTCTGTGATGCATGGGTTGTGTTAGTAGGTGATGCCCCTTCCCTGGAACACACTGCACTCATGTACACAGTATTGCTGTGCACCTGCTCGGCACCCTGGCATGTACTGTGCACCATACCTCACAGATGTACACACTATTGCTGAATGTGTATATGTGTGTCAGTTATGTTTGCTCTGCTGCTCACAGCACCTGTGTGTTTGTCTGACACATACCTGGGATGATAGGTGGACAGATGTCATTTGTGAATGTGTGATGTCTGATTTACAAATATCATCATCAATGGTGGAAGTATGGCCAATAAAATACAATTACACTGACAACCTTCAAACCTTACCATGGCTATGGGGAGTGTACACACCTTTATTGATATGGCACCCTCTTCCCTGATATGCCATGGGGCCACATTACTGCATATGTTAACATTACACAAACCTGATATGTGACATATGGCCTGTGCAAGCAAATGCTGTGTCAAACAAATGTGTTAGTTGTGCAGATGCTGATTGAGATGCATACAATTTGTGGGTACATATGTGTGCATGCCCTTATCGTGATGGTTTGTTGCACATACTGTTATGTATACTATTGCAGTCACTATTCCTGGAAGGAGTATACTAGCATGGGCCATCTGCATTTGCCAGTATTTGGTCACTCTGCCCTACAAATGTCCCCCATCTCTGCATAATTGCAAGGTCAAATCATGTGCACATCCCTTGGAGGTCACACAGTGCTGTCACTATTGCTGTGGAGTCAGGGTTATGTCTGCCAACATTCCTAACCTTGACTGTGTGCAAATACAGCCATTCCTAGTGAGCTTTGGATCTCTGCTTCAGTGCACTGTTGTGTTTCATGATGACACCCCCTCCCCACCCTCAACCCTTTTGCAGATGTTTGACAACTATGGCCTACACATGTGTATAATTTTGCAGTGTCCCAAACCCTGAACACCATGTGTACCAGCCTAGTACTAGCTAATGAATGGCAAACATACAGGTGTACACTGGCACCGGCAAGGTACAGATGGGGATGGTGGGCTTGAGATGGGGTGAGGTGTTGGTTGTGCAGCACATGTATCTTAATTGATACTGTCTGTAGGTTTCCATCGTGGTCTTGGTACATCAGTACACATTGCAACACATGCATTTTGGGGACCTTTGCAGTTATGTATACACTACCTGTAGGGAGGCCAGGCCGATATTTCCTGTGGTACAACTGTCCCATCTGATTACCCTAACCCATGGGCCACACTTATGCAGAGTCTAGGCAATTGCCAACACAGGTACTGCATAGCCAGTACTTGCTAGACATTCCTGCAACTCCCTCAGTGTTGTGGCATGTTACTAAGCAGCCTGCATGACTATTTTGCAACATGTGTCATCATCTGTCTTGGATGGCCATCTGTTTATTTTCTACATTAATCCTGTCCCATACACCCTCGCCACATACATGACTGTCTGCACTGTTTGCCATGGTATATACAATGGTGAAGTAAGGCTACATGTCTAACTCCTGGGTGCTACCTGTTGGGTATGGGATCCATTCCATGGCTTGTAAGATGTGTCCAAGCCACCTGTACATGCTGGAAGGTCCATACTCTTGAAGAATGCATGCTGTCAGAATCTCAAAAGCTGCTTCCACAATATGTTATCTGGAGTGTATGCACACATATGCTTCCAGTGTTTGTGAAGGTATGTATTCCCCATATTTGCTGTCCTAACATAGGATTCCATATTACACATTCATTGCTCATATTAGGACTACATTGCAGGCTGTAAGGGTTGTGGAATGCAGTATTGTGATATGCCATAGTGTAGATCTGTAACAGCTGCCATTGTAATAGTGGTATATACACTGTTGTAGCACTGTATAAGGGTGATGTTTCAGACATGTCCCTACTGTAGGCCATTTGTTCCACCATTATGTTCATCTCTGTGCACACATTTTGCAATGACAGGTTGTTAGTTATATTACAGGACTCTTACATACCCTTCAGATATGCCACCATGGTGACCACTGTGATGCAGTGCAGTTAACAGCAACAATACGTGAACATGTACAGCATGCATTATGGGTAGGTGTGTTAAATGTGTGCATGGAATATACCATGGCCATAACATGACCGGTGTATTGGCAAACCTGAACAGACACCATACTCACCAGCTACAGGCTGCTGCCCTAGAGGTGTACCAGAGGGACCTACATAAATGTGTGAGAGATGTAATGTTAGTAGCCACACCTGTGGCATTGGTACAAGATGGGTGCAGCATTACAGTACATCAACAGTACAAACCCACAATACTACAGATTATGCACATCTGTTTTATTACTACAACACAGCAACAGACTATATATATATTTCATCTCACATATGCATGATCTAACTCTACAGATGCGAATGGATATGCAACAGTGATCTACTGATGTGCCCTGTAGCCTTACCTACACACTCCTCAGCCATTGTGTAGGTAGCACCCACCTCCACTAAGCTCTCCGCCGGGTCTTGTGTTTGTGGGTGGGCAGGTGCCCCGAGGCTGATGAGGAGCTCCTCAACATATGTCAGGGGGGCTGGATGACATGACCCCCTGCTGTTGCAAGCTGGTCCATTCTAACTGCAGCAGCACACCAACGGGCATGGTGGAGTAGATCAGTGCATCGATGTCAGACCTGCTCATAACTGTGATTATGCAGGCCAACATTGTTTACCCTATAAACAAGATCTTTCCACAGGGCGGTCATCTCCTGCAGATTATGGGCTGTATGCCCAAACAGGGTGTAGTAATGCTGCACCAGGTATTTGATGATGACATCATTCTCCTCCATTGTGTACATAGGAAGTCTCTCCTGGGACAAACTGCCTGAAAGACATAAAGAGGGAAACAGGTCTGAGTACCTCATACTGTAAGGATATCATAGTTGTTAATACACATCTCTGTCTCCCCCCACCATATCTGCAACAGCAATCTGATCACACAACTCGACGGGTAACTGTACAGAAGACCTACCATTGGGACATATATTGTATTGTACAACAGTTTGTGCTATGTGTTTGTAGTCATGTTCCATGTTGAAGCACTATCATTGGTGGCCTGTTATGAACAATGTCACCTGCATGCCATTGTAAGGGCCACTATGGTTCCATATATGTATGTGTTCTGTTTGCTGTGTGACTGCTGCACATCTGTTGTTTTGTGTTAATGGGGATATCTATGCATGCTGTTAGACATAATCCCAGAATGTGTGAACTATTACTACCCACATATGATCTATAACAGTGACACAATAGCATGTTTGGGAAACAGTTGCCAGGAGAATCACCTCTCCTACGTCATCTGGCCATGTTACCAGGCCACATCACATCTGGGACCTCCTCATCTACTGATCCTGCACAACCTTCAGGTGGAACCACCTCAGGGGATGATGTTCGCCCCCCCCTCAAGGAGCACACACAGACAAGATCCTGTCACCTGGAGAATGGTCCTGGGTCTGGTGCATAGAGAACTCCACAGAGACTTGGGGATGTGCTACAGCACCTTGAGGCCCTCAGTACACAATCACAGGGTCCGCATGCTCATCCTGCTCAGCCCCCAGCCCAGGCACCTTCAGGGCTGTGAAGATGAGGATGTGACTGTCCATGGGTGGGGACCTTGGTCCCATTGTTTCCATATGGGTGGTCATGGGCTTCCACATTCCAGACAACACTCCCCATCCAAGGTGTTTACCCACCACGTGTCATATACCGCCCCTGTATGCTGTCTTGTCTATCTTCCAACCCAATCTACCACCCCAAATATACCTACTATCCTTCCCCAAATTACCAATACAACCTTCACAAACAAGGGAAATGTGTTCCCAACATGGGGTTCACACCTAACATAACTGTCCATTTTGTACCAACTTACTGCTGTATATATATATATATATATATATATATATATATATATATATATATGAGTATACTGATATGTATGATGTTCCCTCACACATATCGTGCAGCACTGTCATTCAACAGTAGGGGACATGTATTTATATAAATATGTGAGTTTGCATATATATATGTATGGATATATATATATATATATATATATATATATATATATATATATATATAGATACACAGACATACATTACATATATTCGATTCTCGGCTTGTCTTGGAGTGCCTTCAGTGTGGAGTCTGCATGTCCTCCCCGCGATTGGGTAGCATTCGAAAGACATGCGTGCGTAAATGGGTGTGCCTTTATTGAAGGTTGGGCGTCGAGCTGGCACCTCAGCTTTGCGTTAAAGTCTACTGCCAATCATTAGTGGAACAGAGTTCTGCTGTGGCGAACCCTTACCGGGAAAAAGCCGAAAGACCAACAACACATACATATATATATCTATCTATCTATCTATCTATATATATATATATATATATGTGTGTGTGTGTGTGTGTGTGTGTGTGTGTGTGTGTGTGTAGCTATATATTATGAGTTGTGTATGTATATATATATATATATATATATATATATATATATATATATATGTGTGTGTGTGTGTGTCTGTATATCTGTAGACATACATGTGTGTATATATATATATATCTATATCCACTAGCCTTAATACTGATTCTGTTCACTACTACTGTCCTCATTTCACCCCTTCCTACCTGGATAACTCTGATTTAATCTATTGGTCACTAGGTGGCATCCTCTAACTTTGGCTTGACTCCCTGTTTAGCTGTTCTTTAACTCTCCTGTACCCTTCCTCTTGTACCTGGATTTCCTAGCTCACAATCTGCTCTTCTGTTTTTCTCCCTAGCCTCTTACAGACCTCTCTTCTTTCTTTTACTTTGCTGCTAAACAGTCTGAGCACTCACCACTCGCTATACTTCCACTGTATTGCCTCTTCCATACCTGTAACAAGCTTACCTTCTGGTTCTCCACCTTTACTGATTGTTTTCTGTGCACTACTACTCTTTTGTGTCTTCCCGCTCCGTTCGCTCTTCGGGCTCACTCCGCTCCCCTCCCTGCCCCCAAATCCCACCCGCCCCTAGGACCTCTACATTTATCTCTATATAACCACTCCCCCCTCATTCTACCATTCACAACAGCTTCCTGTCCCCACCCCCTCCATAATTAGTCCCCTCCCTCCTACACCTTAGACCACATCCTGTCAATTCACTCACTTATATCCAACCTAGCTATGCCTATCCTACATCACCCCACCCTACTACTAACTCTCTTAACTACCCTCACCACTACCTATCTCTCAACCTCCTATGAACTAAGCTTACCCACAACTCTTACTATCCCATGCAAATTTACCCTAACTACTCCCCCACCTACACTCATTAACAATCTTAATATCATCTATAAAACCTCTTATCTTCTACCTAAAAACCACCGTCTTACTCACACCAAATATTGTATTCATAACCCCAAAAAACGTGATATTTACCAGTACAAACCATCACAATTCTATAACCTTTTATTAATTAGCTCACTAATACATGGAGACATACACCCCAACCCAGGCCCTGACCTATCTCCAGTACTAAACAACTGCCATCTAGCTAATCCAAAGCCAACCCTACCTACCAAACCTCCCAAATCACTCTCAATTGCCCAACTTAATATAATGTAGCATCTGCAATAAAATACCACAAATACATGCTTTACTTGAAGTCCAACAGTTCGACATTCTCTGTCTAACTGAAACATGGCTCAAACCTACAATAAAAGACAACGAAATTCTCCCCCCTGGCTACAATATCCTCAGACAGGACCGCTTAAACAAAAAGGAGGTGGAGTAGCTATACTCTACAAAACGGCCTGCACCTAAGCATAATAAATCATACCCTATTAGCTGACACAAATGCTGAATTAATTATCACAAAACTCCAAATCAATCCTCACAAAAATATAAATATTATCTGTACCTATATTCCTCCAGGCAAAAATCCCACTATATTAGAAGACCTGCTAAACTGCCTTTCTAAATCTCCTCCAAGAAACAATACTTTTAGGAGACTTGAATATTGACTGGAACTCATGTGAACATACTAATCCATCTACTCTTATTAACCTGCATGGCTTTACTCAACACATAAACACCCCTACAAGAGCAAACAAGCATAGTAACAAAGAAGTAGTACTTGATTGGATCTTAACAAACAGTCCCCAGCAAAAATATACAACAGGGACCCTCCCAGATGACCTTAGTGATCACTCCCTAACTTATATCATCAGGCATAAAACTAATCTTTCCATCCCAACCCAAGTTTGATCATCCCGCTGTAAAAAGCATTTTGACCCCAATCTGTTTCAAAATGAACTTATGCAAGTCAACTGGTCACCTCTTAAAACGCTCCCAATAGATGAAGTGGTTAACCACTTCAATAATACCTTTCTCACCATCCTTGAACACCATGCCCCACTGCTCCATATATAAAAGCTAAAACAGCACCATGGCTCTCTAACAAAACTAGGCAACTAATTCTTAAAAGAAACAAAGCCTGGAACACATGGTGAACCACTAAAAATATAACTGACCATCTCTCGTTTAAACAAAAAAGAAATATGACGAAACAAGCTATCCTACATGATAAAAAAAATTTCTACACTCAATTACAACAATCTTCCCTCCACCAACCAAATAAATTTTGGTCTGCTATTAATACTTTTCTATCCCCTGGCAAACCAGCCACACCTACTCCACAAGGCTCCAACACCAACTCCCCCTCAGAAATAGCTAATGCCTTTAACACCTTCTTTACTTCAGCCATTCTAAAGCTAGCTGATCAACAAAGCCCTGACATCTCCAAACTTACTAAACCTAGCTCCACCCCTCCTCCATTTCACCTCCAACCCATACCTACCTCCTACATTTTGTCCTTACTTCAAAAACTTAAGCCAACAACCCCTTCAGCAGATAAATTACTTGCAGAATACCTCCAAATAGGTGCCAAAGCAATAGCGTACCCCATCTCTCTACTAATTAATAGGACTGTAAAAGAATGCACTATCCCTTCTGTCTGGAAAATCTCCCACATCATCCCTCTCTTCAAAGGTGACTCTTTAGAGTATTCTAACTACGCCCCATAGCATTACTATCTCCTCTTGCAAAAATTATGGAGAAATGTATTCACAAACAGTTACTTAATCACCTGTTAAGCAACAATCTCCTAGCTACCTGCCAACATGGGTTTCGCCCATTCCACAGTACTACCACCGCCCTACTATCCTTCATCGACTCTATCAACATAAATCACAACAATTACACTACTTCCTCTGCATTCTTTGTAGACCTGTCTAAAGCCTTCGACATGGTTAATCATCAACTTCTCCTACAACGCTTACGTTCCCTCTCTCTTGACAATCAAGCCTTAAGCTGGTTCTCATCCTATCTTGAAAAATGCGAACAGGCAGTTCTCTGGGACAACCATCTCTCAAATCTTCTCCCCACCTCTATAGGAGTTCCTCAGGGCTCCATCTTAGGTCCTCTTCTGTTTTCCATTTTTATCAACGATCTGCATGTAGCCACTCCTCTATCTACTTGTATTCAATATGCTGATGACACAACCACCATTTGCTCTGCCTCAACCCAGACTGAACTTCACTCACTGACACAACACACCTTCACCACCATTGAGCAATGGTTCTCTAACCACTGTCTCCTACTAAACCCCAAGAAAACCAAACTTCTGCTCTTTCTACCCACTCACCTATCACCCTCCATTGATTTCACACTTACATCAAACAATGGCACACTTATCACTCCTGACCAAACTACGAAATTTTTGGGTATTACTATCGACAACCAACTAAAATTTGACTGTCATATCAACTCCACTATAAAAACAACTAACAGGAAACTCGGTTCACTCTATAGAATCAAATCTTTCCTAACTCCTGAGGCTAGAACTACTATAGCTAGAACCCACTTAATATCAACCCTTTTATATGCTTCTTCTATATACACTAATCTGTCTAAGTACAACCTCAATAAACTAGCCACATCATACAACAACATCGCCAGATTTGCCACTGCCTCTCCATACAGAACTCACCATTGCTTGAATCTTATAAAACTAGGGTGGGTGGAACTACCCCACCTCATACAATACTATCAACTCACTATTGCCCACAAAGTCCTCTACCACCCTGAAAACACACCAATGCTCTCTACCCTCATAAAGCCCTACCACAACATGAGGAATCTACGTTCCTGTAACAAAACTCTTGTAAAAACCTCTAGAGCAAATAATGTAGCAGGTGACTCCATTTTTTCTAACTCAATTAGCAAAATATGGAATCTACTACCACCAGACCTTACATCCCTGACTTCTATTTCACTATTTACAACCAATCTAAAACTCTTCCTAACTAACCACTGGCTTTGCTCTTGCAATAACCCTGGGTAACCTTGCTCTCTTGCTTTCTTTCCCTCCTTTCCTCTCACCTGATCTTCCTTTCCTCTCTTCCATTTACTCTAGGACAATTCACTTTCCCCTTAAAAAATGTTTCTGGCTATAGCTCATTAGTTATATAAAATTATAGATTTTGTTACATATGTCTATATTAAAACTTTCATAACCTAGTAAAGCATCTATTATAGACTCATGCTATTGACTCACATTGTACTCAGACACTTAGATAGCCAGTAAGAAGTTATGAAAATGGTTTTATTGTATAACTTGTATATTCTTAGCTTGTTAAGTATTAGATAGTGGAGCTTTTCTCCTCGGGCCTCCACTGAAAATGGACATGTATCCAGTTGGACTAGCCCGGTTAACAAATGTAAAATAAATAAATAAAAAATATATATATATATATATATATATATATATATATATGTATATATATATATATATATATATATGTATATGTGTATATATATATATATATATATATATATATATATATATATAGGGTGCATTCAAACATCAGGTCCACACTCTCTAACTCTCCTTCCTGAATAGCTGCACTGTTCTGCCTTGCTACAACACAGACAGGTGTCACATGTGGACACAGCCTAACATTAGGGGGGTATATATATGGACAGATTGCAGGTAATCCTATTACACACCTATGGCATTTGTGCATGCTACATTACACGTTAACATGACTGTCCTGCAAGTGGTGGGCTCTGAAACTTATGTGCCCATCATAATGGCATTACTTCCACCACCAGCTATTGGCCACACTAATATACATGTCTTGCAGTACACAACACACAGTATGATGGCTTACATCTTGTCATTCAGTGCTGATCTGCACAGTTGACTGGTATGGCCCACTGCCCACAGGGACAGACAATATTGTCCTTAGCAGTTGTTCAGCTGGACATCATTACAACAGCACCTGATGGCACACAAGTCATTCCACATCATTTATCCCATTATTATGGACCAAGTACTACATTCAGTTACACGCATATATGCTTCACATACCTGTTGTGGGATTGTTGGCTCTTCTGGATACAGTTTGCTGTGTCCCCTTGGTTAATATGGGATGTCTGTAGGTTCAGTTTTTGAACTACTTTATATTTACTGGATGGATGGATGTTTGACTTATCTTTCTCTCTCTCTGTCTCTCTCCACTACATGGATTGAGCTGCTTTGAATAGATTGCAGCATGGATGGCCTCTGCACCAATCAGTGTCCACCATTTGCTACCTGCATGCAACCTGCTGCGTAGTACTTCCAATTACCACTGTCATGGCAGCCCACTACTATAAATTCCTAATTCATGTGGGCGTGGTCCTTTTACCTTTCCTGTATGGAGGACATCCTTCCTGTGTGTGGGCAGCAGTGTTACAGACAGCAGGTAGCAATTTGTCTTACAAGAGGACTTCGAGACACAGGCCAACTACATATTTGTATAAGGTTCCAGACCTACAGACAGTGTGAGTAGTGTTGGTATATGTATTGTATACCACTAGTGTTACAGGGTTTGTGTACATATTAGTTTAGCATGGAATGCAGTCTGTCTGCAGAGCTCTCAACTGTGGGCCTATCCACATGATAGCCAGAGGATTGGCTGTTATGTTTTGTCTGTCCACCCCACAGGTCTTGTCTCAGATATATCACTGGCATTCTGTCTGTTGCATGCTATCAGTACATGGTTACATCCATTTGTGTTTCTTACTTCATATTCCTGACTAAGGGTATGTTGCAACCAATTCTGTGACACCAGCAACATTCTCAGTGTATAACAACAATATTGCAAATATGGTCCTGTGATGCATATTTTTTTTTGTATGCTCAACTCCTGAAAGACTTGCTTGGCTAGAAACATCTGCATTAGAAGCTGAAGCTAAATAAAACTTGCAGTAGTGCATTTAATATTCTGATAAGTACAAACTTGCAGTTTTAAAAGTACTGTATTTTCATGTTTTTCTGTTTCCCAATTGTGTGTTTCTGAACAGTGTGCTCTGTGTCTGTTTGCTATAGAGGGGGTGGTGTTATCACCTCTTTGTTATCTGATATTTAATAGCCTAGAGGGATTCCTTTGTACTTTAAGTGCTAGCCACACAGTTTGAGAGATCATTTTATGCTCAACTCCTGAGAGATCTGCTTGGCTGAAGCTAAGTGAAACTTGCAGTAGTGCATTTAATATTCTGTTAAGTACAAATTTGCAGTTTTAAAAATACTATATTTTCATTTTTTCTATTTCCTAATTGTGTGTTTCTGAACAGTGTCCTCTGTGTCTCTCTGCAGTTAGTTTCCCACCCTGCCTCCCTCCCTCCCTGTTGTTGTGTTGGCATTAGTGTTGCTGCCTCTGGAATTGCCCGCCCCTCCTGTAAGTCTGTATTAGAACACTCCTCCTAAGTCCATCTCATTTGCTCACTTAGCCAAGTACAGTGAGTTCATATTCTGAGTCTAGTGTTGACTCTACTTAATACAGAGAGTAGAATTGAGAAGCCCCCCCCCCCAATTTTTTTTTTAATTTGCTTTTACTGTATTTGTCTTTTCTCCTACTTTATTTTGCTTTTCTTAAAAGTACTCAATTTTATTTAGTCTGCTGTATTATTACTGCTTGGTAGTAGCCTGATTAAATTGGAACTGTTATTCTAAGTTTTTTGGTTTAAGCACTTGGGCTTCATACAGGCTGTTTTACATTAAGAAGGTTTGTGGTCTGCACTGCTGTGGCAGGACAGGTAGCTTACATCCTTCTAAGCTGGGAATTGCTGATTGAAGGCCCAGTGACTGCTATTCTAAAAGTGTATTAGTTCTGGCTTAAGCACTTGGGCTTAAGGCTAGTTATTCTACATTAAGAAGGTTTGTGGTCTGCACTCTTGTGGGAGGAGAGGCTGGATTCTGCTCTTCTGAGCTGGGAATATCTGGTCACAGGCTTATTGTGCCTGCTTATTTGAACTGTTTTTTTCTGAAATTGGTGCGGCTTGTTGCTGTAGCATAGACCAGATTCAGGCCTACTGAATCTAGCTTTGTTTGTATAACTTGAACACTGATCCAGGCCATCTTTTTTGGAGAAGGTTCCCCTGCACCCTAGTAAGCAGGGGTGTGCAGTTAGAACTTGTCTGATTGAAGACTGCTGGAATAGGGCTCAGTTTTGAGCTTTTTTCTGGTAAATTGGGTAACTTGTTTAAATCAGTTTGTTCATTTTCTATTGTTTTATATATATATATATATATATATATATATATATATATATATATATATATATAAAATTGTACTTTATTCATCTGCTTTTACTGTATTTGTGTTTCTTCCTACATTATTACTAGTGGCATTGACTACAACTCTGATCTGCAATATATAAAAATAAGTACCCTTTTCTGTGCATTTAAGGTGTTTTTTGAGTGTATCTGCTTTATTTTCTAATATATATATATATATATATATATATATATATATATATATATATATATATTTGTATATGCTTGTTTCCCGCCTTTCTAAGCTAGTGTAGTCCAGTTTTCAGGTTAGTGCTGAATTCAGGGCTGTTACAAATCTCTGTGTTTGCCCATACCTTACTTGGATAGAAGGAAGTTCTGTGTTCACCTGTGAGAGAGCAGAGCTTTGTGCAGCCTGTCTGTCCCAGGAGGAGTGGTTTCAGCCCAGAAATTAGTAGTTTATTGGCCATTTTGGGCTAATTTCTATCTCTTTCATTTCACTGCTATAAATACCGTATTTGCCCGGTTTTACACGGCGGGCAGCGCCGGTTAGCTAGGGTAAACTATTCCTGGCTCCACAAAGTCACCTCTTCAATTTTTCCCTTGGAACTAGACAAACTTTCAACTTAAGTATTCAAGCCACTCATTTCCCAGCCTGGCACCTACTCAAAACTTATAGCAAGCACTTATAAACCCTAGCACTAGACCCTCCTGTACTGTACAGAAATACAAGGCTCTCTATTCGACCTTACCAGCCATACAGTAAAACAGTTCACTATATCTATCCAGGCATGTCCAAAGAGCAGCTTCAGGTGTACTCTCCAGTCCAACTGGTGAATCTGGGCATTTTGAGGCAATGTTACAACTGCCTCATGTACACAGACAACCCCCACCTCCTACCACCAAACACTAATACAAGCGAGAGATGCAATTATACAGCCAAATTGGAGGCTAAGCTCTCTCAACCCAAGACTGGATCAGACAGTCAAGAGGAGAAGGAAAATACTTACATCACACCACCAGTCTCACATAAACCCATTAAAGCAGCACTGGAAAAAAACACACATAAATACATGAAAACATACTCGGAGGCTCTAAATAAAAATCTGCAAAACCAACAGAGACCTCCAAAGCAAACATCCAAGCAACCTCCACCCCCAACACAAACCATGAAACACATACTTCACAAAACCAGTGTGCCATGCAATCACAGCCCTTATGGCAAAATAACATACCCAACATACTAGTAATAGGTGACTCTATAGTCAGGCACACTGACGTCCCACTCACTAGGCTGAATAAGGAGAAGGTTACTGGTAGCTGCCTGTTGGGCGCCAGGATCCGCCACATAACACAAGCACTCAGGTCACTACAGAACAAGTACAAATATGACTCTGTCATTGTCCATGTTGGTGTGAATGACCTGAGCCGTACCTCTCTGGACTGCACGAAAAGAGACATGGAAGAGCTCTCTGATCACGTAGCCCAGGCCGGTATGGCCCTGACCCTGAGTAGCATCCTGCCTGCACCAAGAATGATATCACGGTATAAAGAAAAATTTCTCAATTTTAACAATTGGCTAAGTTTCTGGTGTCATTCAAAGGGGATCCAGTGTCTGTCCACCTGGGATGACATGCTCGACAAGCCACGCTGCTTCGCTAGAGAGGGTTTGCACCTGTCACCCTTAGGCTTTTGAATACTGGCCAAGGCTCTTGCCACCCCCATAGTGCCTTTTTTAGGCAAGGCTCAAAAGACAAACCTACCACCATAAATAGCACAAATAACAAAAAACTGAGGGTAGTGCTACTCAGTGCCAGAAGTCTGAACCTCAAAATGCATGTACTCGAGGCACTCTTCAGTATGGAGAAAATCGATATATGTGCAGTAACAGAAACCTGGTTTAAGGCTCCAGAGAGCACCCCAGCACTACCAGGCTACAACTCATACCATACATTTCGGCCACAGAACCCAAACCGAAATACAAAAGGCTGGGGTATATCCATATTCATCAAGGATACCCACACCTCCAGGTTAGTGGCACAGCACAATGCTTCAGAGATCATTCCCGTTCAACTAACAATGAACAAAACTGCAATTCAAATTGTAGCTTGCTACAGATCACCCACCATGTCCCAGGACCCCATTCCGCGTTCTTGGAAACACTGGGAAACATAAAGGTCCTACCAAACACCCTAATATTGGGTGATTTCAATTATCCAGACATTAACTGGGAGAACTAATCAAGTACTAACTCCCTTGCCCAACATTTCCTAGAATTTATAAAATCAAATGCCCTGGTTCAACTGGTCAACACTCCCACCAGAGGTGACAACATATTGGATCAACTGGTCAACACTCCCACCAGAGGTGACAACATATTGGACCTGGTCATCACCAACATCGGCGACCAGTGTTCCACACTGGAGGTCAACCCCTCGCTAGTTAGATCTGACCATAAACAAATTACTTTGGATATCCACATTCCGCCCCAATCCCAGACAAGAAAACCACCATGAAAAACTTTTCAAAAGCAAACTTCACGTTACTTAAGACCGAGGTGGAAAGTTTCAAAGCCCCCATGCTGAAGGATAACACTGTCCAAGCTGCAAAATTCTTTACTAATTCATTCTACAGGCACCTACAAGAATGCATGGATCATGCCATCCCAAGCAAAACCAAGACTCACTCCTCCAAGAAAAGGAAACCAGTCTGGTGGACTCCTGCCATAAACAAGCTATACAATAGAAGGAGGAAACCAGTACAGAAAAGAGTAAAATCCCAAGAAGGAAAGACATCCCTGATTAGTATCTTCACGAAACTACGATCCCTCATAAAATCATCCAAGGCAAGCTTTGAATGAAAAATCGCCCAAGGACTCCAAAGATAACCACAAGGCATTCTTTAGCTATGTCGAGAATCTAAGTGGCAATGCTCAGATCTGCCCAGAGTTAGTGCAGAATGGCACAAAATACACTGAACCAACTGATATCGCCAACATCCTAACAGACAGCTTCAGCGCAAACTTCGCCCACCTCTCACCCCCAAGAGGGCCCATAACCATACCAGAAGAATGTACAGTCCCTGAAATCACAGACACTCAGGTTAAAACAGTCCTCTCCAAAGCCAAAAACACAGCATCAATGGGACCAGGACGGTGTCCCAGGCTGCATCCTACACAAGCTCAAAGACGAAGTAACCCCTCACCTAAACGCACTGTTCAAACTCAGCCTCTGCACAGGCTACGTACCCATACAGTGGTGCACAGCAGTGGTTATTCCGCTCCACAAAGGTGGAGCCACAGCAGACCCCTGAAACTATTGCCCTATAAGCCTGACTAGCTTAGTCTGCAAGACTATGGAGTGCATCATCATGGAACTCATTAACAGAGACATTGGGAACCTCTAAACACTGGACCCTACCCAGTTCGGCTTTGTTAAGGGCAGATCATGCCTCCTAAACCCAGTGGACTTCTTTGAAACAGTTACCAAGGCTATAGATGAGGGGAAAGTGGTACACACAGCCTACCTAGACCTTGCAAAGGCCTTTGACACCATTCCGGTATTATAGACAAGCTCACCAGCCTGAACATAAACCTCTACATCACAAGATGGGTTGCCAACTGGCTCACGGACAGAACCCACATGGTGAGAGTTAGGTCCGACTCTAAATCGTTTACAAGTGGAGTTCCCCAGGGCTCAGTCCTAGGACCCCTTCTGTTCGGCATTTACTTCTCAGAGGTACAGGCAAGCACAGGAGGACTATGGCTGACCAAGTTTGCAGATGACTGCAAACTAGGAGCTGACAAAGACATCCTCCAAAAGGGTCTAACTGAGACAGATACCTGGTGTAAAAATCATGGCCTCAAGCTAAATGCCAAAAAGTGCATAGTCATCCCCTTTGAAAAAAACAAAGTACACACAAACTACCACATAGGTGGTAGTCCCCTAAATACGGAAGACATAATAAGGGATCTGGGGACCCAAGTAAATAGTAATCTCACCTTTGATAATCACATTGCCAAAGTGGTTAGAAAATCCTTTTACGTGGCCCACCTAATCACAAAAGTGTTCGCATCCAGATCAAAAGAGGTCATTGTGCCCCTCTACACTTCACTCATCAGACCCATCATAGAGTACAACGCCCCATTTGGGATGTACCTTACAAGACACCTGCAACAGCTGGAAAGACCACAGAAGTACCTCACCAAGAGGATCACTGGCCTCAAACAGATGCCATATGCAGCTCGACTGAAGAAATTACAGCTGTACTCGGTTGCATACCACCTACTCAGAGGTGATCTCTGCCTGACATACAAGGCCATGTCCAACCCAGAATTGATGGACATGCTCCACCTAAAGAAAATCTTATCCCCACAAGCCACACACTCTAGGGATCTAAACCTCACCACAACAATAAATAGGACATGCTGGAGGGATAGATTCCTGTCCCAGAGACTTCCCATGCTTTGGAACAAGATCCCAATCTGCATTAGGCCGAGCTCCTCGCTAACCCTCTTCAAAAGAAATCTTGACGAGTGGATGGGAAACAGAAAGTTTACCCCGGGGATCACTTCAGTGGCTCTGCTGGACAGAGGCACACGGAACTAATCTAAGGGGGTGATGAAAGCCAACACATTCTGGCTAGGCTTATAAATGCCTTCGGGCAGATAGCCTAGTACCTACCTATGAATCTATGAACCTATATACCAGGCTTTGTCCATATGCCATGTAGTAAGAGACTAAGTAGTGGCCTGTGATTATGTTGTGATGCCATTCCTGCCATCATTCCACTGATGTTGTGGTCCCCACACATATTGTGGGGTAGGGTCCATATATATGTGGGCTACGGCTGGACAAAATGTGAGTGCCCTTGTGCTGTCCAGAGGTTAGTGTATGTAACACTGTTATATGCCCTTGTAAGTCATTCTATGAGGGAGGGGTATGAACCATATATAACCTAGGCTGTTACAACATGTGAGGGCTATCAGTAGTAAGACACCTTAAGGTATATGGCTGTAAATTGTCATACATTTCACCTTGGGAACATTGGTGAGGTAGTGCTTACTGTCATACAGACTGTTCTGTTTGTCAGTGTGATAGTGATGTTTTAAGTTAAGCATTATTATGTAACAGATACATCTTCATTGTGACAACTTAATTCTTTTCCCCTTAGGGGTTGAGTACAGAGTGTAATGTGAGGCTCCTGAACTACATCTGCATTACTTACTGTTGATTGATTGTTATCTTCTGGCCCAGTGTTTCTTTACTGTTGTACTACTTGAAGGCCTTGGCCTGGACAGCAAAATATGTTATGCTTTCGGATTACTGTATAAAATGATTTGCTTGAGAGTTGCATTACTCAATTAGTATGTATTTCAAACACCTATCAGCTATATGACATGGGATATACAACTGTAATAGTACACAAATAAACATTTCTTATGTATGCAAACCTGTGTGTGGTGTCATATCCATTGACTTTTCTGTGGGTATATGTTTTATGCAATAATTGTCTTTTATATGAGCGAATCATACACTGTCCATTTTAAAAGGTGGCAACTGTAGGAATACTGGCTGTTCAATATGCTGTGCACCCTCTTAATATGTATCTTCCTATACATATCTATACGTAGTAATATATGTATATGTGTGTATACATATCTATCTATCTCTCTATATGTATCTGCATATGTGTGTGTGTGTGTGTGTGTGTGTGTGTGTGTGTGTGTGTGTGTGTGTGTGTGTGTGTGTGTATCATTGGAATGTTTACTGCTTCCACATTGTACATTCCCTATGGTAGCCAGACTGTACTGCATGATGTTATTGATACCATCCTAACATCGCACAGGTGTAATGGATTACTGTTAACTTCTTGTGGCTATGTTGTGTAGGGTCCTGGGTATGACTTGCAAGTGATGGTATTGTGTTGCAAGGCAGATCTGTTTAGCTGTGAGGGAGGGGATGATATCAATAATTACAAGAGGTACTTAGATTGGGCCACCTCACCCCCATTAACAGTGTCTTTGGTCATATATGTATTTGTTGTGTTCTTATATATATATATATATATATATATATATATACACAAACACATATATATGTGTGTGTGTGTGTGTGTGTATATATATATATATATATATATATATATATATATATATATATATATATATACATACACACACACATACATCTACGTGTATAAATACATTTCCTGTACTGCTGAATGACTGTGCGGGATGATATGTTTGTGAAAACATCAGAGTTATGTTTATCTGACATGGTTTAATGGTAAATCACTTTGGCTATCGTGTACAAGGTCCTGGGTTTGAGACTTGCAAAGGCTTTTTATTTTCTTTCTGGGCAGAACAAGGGCTGTTGGATACAGCTGTTGGATAGAGTGATTAAGGCACTTTTAAGCAGTTGTAAGTGTGTTTGCGTGACGGTAAGCAATGCTAACTTTCAGTTAAATATTTTTACACTCAGTCTCTAAATTGCTTATCCTGTGTAGGCATTGCTTATCCCCAAGCAAACAGGATTAAACCCGCTTACTGCTGCTTAAAAGTGCTTACTCTCGCTTACCCCCACACTAATTTCTTTAAAAGGAAAGAAAAAGGGTTGATAGGAAAGTGGCGAAAAAGGGGCACAAAGAGGGAAAGACAGTAGGGAAAATATCCAGGAATGTGCAGGACGGGTGTAGGGAAGGTCCATAGCTGCCCATTTCTTCTACAGCAACAGCTGTGCATATACACTGATTTGGACAGTCATACCCCTGAGAGAGGGATGAGGCAACAATAATATGTTGTGAAGCCAGTTAGACCAAATTACATGTGTCCAGTGGACATATGTGCGAAATGGACAGCTATGTATGGGGCAAGATTTTTTTTTGGGAACAGATTGCCCCCCTTTTTTTTAAGGTCAGAGTGGTAAGTTGGGGAGGGATAGTAGGCATATTTGGGGAGGTAGATTGGGTAGGATGACAGACAAGACAGCATACAGGGGCGGTATACAAACACATGTGGGGGGTAAACACCTTAGATGGGGAGCGGTGTTTGGAAGTCAGAAGCCCATGAGCCCCCAAATGGGCGAGCCCCATCCCCTGAGGCAGTTCCACCCGAAGGTGGTGGAGGACCAGTAGATGAGGAGGTCCTGGGGTGGGCCCCAGATGTGCTGATTCCCGGTGCCACAGCCAGATGAGGTGGGAGAGTTGGGCCCATTGGACCAACCTTCCCAAACGTGCTATGGTGTTTCAATATTAAAACATATGTAGGTTTGTAATAGTCAACACATTCCAGGATTAGGTATAACAGCATGCATAAATATTCCCATTAACCCAAAACACCAGGTGTGGAACAGTTGCATAGCAAACAGAACACATGCATATATGGAGCCACAGTGGCCATTACAACAGCATGCAGGTACACCGATGGCAGCATGCCACCAATGTGGGAGTATTTCAACATGACACATGCATAGAAACAAATTTCAATATTTATCAAACAATAGGACATATCTCCAAACAGTAGATCTAATTGTACACATACCCATTGAATTGTGTATTTAGATTATTGTTGCAGATATGGTGGGGGGGGGATGTCAATTAACAACTTGTATATCCCTGTAGTTCTCAATACTTTCTTAGTCAGTGTTGTAATCGGTACCTTACAGGTATTATTATTACACTACCCTATGGCCTTAGTTTAGACAGTGGTATGTTTGTAGACAACTATATACGTGAACTGTGTTTTACCTGCAGTACGCACCTCTTACCTGGTATACCTGTGGAGGTATTGTTTGTTAACACTACCTGACTGTTTCTACACATATTCCCAGATTCCAGGTTGATGTTATGCACATACTCTCAATCTCTTATTGCACACACTCTGGGCAAGTCTTAACAACATGCAGGTGAACCTGGGACATATTTTGACAATTGCCCTCAGAAACCTTTGGTGAGTTGCTGCAACGACAGGCTTGTTTTCATAAACATTTTCTGAATATTTACAGGTCTGACAGTCAGTTATATGTCATCAAATGCTCCCTAAATGTCAGATATCATCACACTGATTTGCCAGGGGAACAGGTTAACAGGCAGCAGATATGGGCCAATTATCTGGACATTCTGGACAAATCTGTACAGTTGAGGGGTATGATTCTGCATACAGCTTACTACCACTCCCAGGATTCGAACCATGGCTGTGTCTGCAAAAAATAAAACAGTGTACATCACAGTTGAGTGTGCTGTTTAGATATTGCTGTGTATCTCTTCTCTGATTTCTGTCTATAAGTCTCCCGTGGTTTTACAACCTGACCTTGTAATTACAACACTCTTATACAGTGATTCCTAGACAGTTTTATTATATAGCACAGTGTGGATGACAGTGATGAGTAATACATTATTATTCAGAGAAACTACAACACTAACAATGCCATACAGTACCAAACTAAACAGTACCAGTCCAGGATTTCAATCTTTTATTTCCAGGCACGGTTTTCTTATCTGACAGACCTGTGGAGGGAATGTTTGTTAACACTACCCAAATGTTGCCATACATATTACCAGATTCCACATTATTATTATGCACATACGTCTCACTCTGTTACTGCACACACTCTGGTCATAGCTTCACAACATGGGGGTAGAGATGGGACATACTTTGCATATTACTCTCATAAAATTTTGATGAGTTTCTAGAGTGAGAGGTTTGTTCTTATAGATATATTTCTGACGGTTATATCTGACAATAAATTGTATGTCATTATTTGCTGCCTAAACGTCTGGGATCATCCCACTGATTTGTCAGGGGGACAGGGTGACAGGCAGGAAAATTAAGCCAATTATCTGAACTTTCTAACAATATCTGTACAGTTGAGGGGTATGATTCTGCATACAGATTACTACCACTCCCAGGATTCGAACCATGGCTGTGTGTGCTAAAAATACAACAGTTTATGTCTCAGTTGAGTGTGCTATTTGGATTATGTTGTGTATCTTTTCACTGTTTTCTGTCTAAGTCTCTCTCAGTTGTACAATATGACCTTGTGATTACAACAGTCATATACAGACATTCCTACACATTTTATTTATGTAGCACAGTGTGGGTAACAGTGCTTAATATAACAGTACTATTAAGAGAATGCAAAACTACATTACCATATGATACCAGAGTAAACACAAGTAGTCCAGGTGATAGACCTTTATTGCCAGGCTGTTACCCTTTTATTTACATACAACCTATATGAGACTCTTCCTGCCATAGTGTCTAGTTTATTCAGTACATCCCATACACAATACAGGTTTTATACTGGCAATTATCTTTCTACTACTTTTAGATTTATTTCTTATGACAGTACATGCAAGATTATTACTAACCTTCCTCATGACACAGCCTCTGCAGCCTAACGGTATGGGCTTCCTGATTCACAGCCCACTCTGCTGCCGCTGTCAAAGACATAAGAGGAATATTTAGCCATACCTATCCATAATGTACATGAGCTGGAAATTATTAAACAGGTAGTAGAATGAGTACTTACACACTGCTGGGACATCACCCCTCTGCCTAGCTTCTTGGATCCACTGATCCAAGAGCTCCCTCTTCCTCCATTTCAGGTCGGTATAGTGATGCCTGACCTGCTCACCAGGTCAAGGGATGCCAGTGGCACTGGTGAGGTCACGGGCGAGATGGTCCCAAGCTTCCACTTTATTTTGGGAACCCTGGTACTGGCCCTGCAGCATTCTCTCTTCATGGTCTTTTACCAGGAGTCCTGCCATGACCTTGGACTCCTGGATGCCCCAGCGCTGCGCTTGGAAGCACGATCCTTCTCTGACACTAGCCATAGTGCCTACAGGAGGAAGCTGCAACCAGTTATGAGATCTATTTCCGCCTGTGGGGTTTAAATAGGGCCGTTTTCCCACACTTTGCCATGATTGGATGGTTTTGAAAATGCTAAGCTATGGGCAAACCTGTTTACCTAAGGTTGGCATTGCTTAAAGGGGTATACCAATGGGCAAATCAATTTAGCTGGGCTACGCATTGCTTACACCTAGTAAGCAGAGGTGTGCAGTGCTTAGCATTGCTTATTTTTAAATTTGCACACTATTTGCTGTATGGCATTGATTTATCATTCATTATATGTTATATATTTGTTTAGTATTTGTGATTCATGTGTATGTACACTGTATGGGGTACTTGTGTTTATTGGGGGGATTTCACCACTTTATTACAATGATACCTCGCATCTAGACTTAATGCAGATGTTATGTAGTAGGTTATACAGCATAAAACTGTTTATAGATTCCTTTCAAATGTAAATTGTGATTTTGCTATAGTAAGGCTCTGTTTGGGTATACCTCAATTTTATGTACAGCTGTGATGGCTTACTGGTTAACTGCTATGACTATAGTGTACAGGGTCCTGGGTTCAAGATCTGCAAGGCCTGTTTACTTTGTTGCTGGGCAGAACAGGGGCTTTTGGATACAGAGTGATTAAGGTACTTTTAAGCAGTTGTAAGTAGGTTTGTATGATGGTAAGCAATGCTAACTTCCAGCTAAATATGCTTACAGAGAGTTAGCTTCAAAATTCCTTAACCTGCGTGCGCATTGCTTACCTCTGTGCAAACAGGCTTAAACCTGCTTACTTCTGCTTACCCCCGTACTAATTTAGACAGAAATGAAACATGGGTCTTGGGAAAATGGTAGATTTGGGCACTCTATGGATTTATCATTCATTACACATTATAACTTCGTTTAGTATCCCTGATTCATGTGTACATATACTGCATGGGGCACTTGTGTTTATCTGTGGATTTTACCACATTATTACAATGACACCTCACATCTGCACTTAATGCAGTACTCCAGTTCAAAAATATATGTTATTTAGTAGGTTATACAGCAAAGAAATGTTCATATATTGCTTTCACATGGAAAATTGAATTTACTACAGTGAGGATCGAACCGGGCATGACTGCTTGCAAAGCGAACACTCTGACCACTACACTATTACAGCACTGCTACAACTGAATGTATCTTGCTATTTATCTTCTTGTGCTATTTAAGCTACAGTATGCGTAGCTAAGCAATGCGCAAACCCATGCACCTATGGTTAAATTTAATCTGTTTGATAAAAAAAAATGATCTACTGTTATTTTCTCTAGGAAGATACAAATTACACTTATTGCTGTGGATTCCTGCATGCTTCTGCACATTTGGCAGACATCCTAGCAACCCCCATACCTCTTAACCTCTTCATGCAAAATATCTGGACAAAGCTTGACAAAATGAGGTATAACTAGGGACATATGTTAAATATTGCTCTTATAAACTTAGGTAAGTTGCTAGAGTAACAGGATGCATTTTAATATAACGTTTCTGATGGATTTGGTCTCTGAAACTCAAATGTATGCCATTATTTAACAACTTCAATCCTGACATCATCTCAGTGATTTCCCAGGACAACTGGGGTACAGGCCAACTGTATTGGCAAAAAATCTGGACATTCTGCAAAGATCTGTACAGTTGAGAAGAATGCAACCCTCTATGAGTCTTCTTGCTCATCGTAATTGCCAAACAGTAATTCTTGAGTGCAGGGGCATGTGTATTGTGAGAGCTCTGCTCTCAGACACAACCGCCTGCACTCGTCCACGCTTCGTGCCCATTTAGGAACAGAGGCAGTGTGCCTTCATTACTATGCATGGCGTACTGCCGTGCTGCTCTTAAATGGTCGTTTCTGTGCAGGAATAAGCTATTCCTGCAGGGAACCTTACTGAATCCCAGGGTATATCATGAGTTTCATTAAGGAACTAAAAGCTATTATCAGGGGCAGTGGCTTCTGAAGCCAAGGATAATTATGTGTTCCCCTTTATTTACATTATAAACTAAGAAATAACATCCAGCAGCATTTGGAAGTTATCCAAAGTATCATTACCTACTCAGACCCAGTAGACATAGCAAACATAATAGCAGATAAGTTCAATACAAACATTACCCCTGAAAAACCTTAGCTTAGTTCCACAAACTCCCAAATCTCTTTCACCTCCTATTATCCCTAAGGATCGTGTACTGAAGGAGCTCTCTGAGACCAAAAATAATACTACCATGGGACTTGATAAAATACCTGAATACCTAATAAATAGTGCTGTATATGCCTTAGTGGAATCCCTCCTTAAATTGTATAGGCTTATCTATAAGATTTGTACCTGAACAATGGTGAACTGCATTGATGATATCCCTACAAAAGGGTGGTCTTGCCATGGACCCCGAAAACTATAGAGCCATTAGCCTGACTAATCTGATTTGCAAAGACATAGAAGGTCTAATTTCTGACCTCATAAAATTTGATATCAAAATCCTTATCAGGCTAGACCTACATCAGTTTGGCTTTGTCAAAGGGAGATCCTGCCTATTCAGATTAGTTAACCATTTGAGAAGGTCACACAGGCTGCAGGCAGCAGTCATTCTGTGCACAAAGCTTGGTTTGATCTGGCCAAAGCATTCAATACTATACCCATTTCCTACATCATTAATAAGCTAAGTGCCTTAAAATGAAATTCATACATACTGAGGTGGGCAGCTAACTGTTTGAAAGATAAAACTTGTGTAGTGAAGGTGGTGGGTGCTTTCTCAAAAAACAGTAACTAGTAGCGTACCCTAGAGATCAGTACTGGGATCCCCCTTTGTGGCATCTACACCTTTGATTTCCAGATTAAGAATCAGGAACTTTGGTTAAATAACTTTGCAGTTGGCTACAAACATTTACATTTTTAAATCAACTCTCCATCAATGTACAGTACAACCATTATCCACCGCCATAATTATAATATAGTCAGGAATCTTGGCACCTAGGTCAATAGTTCCCTCTCCTTTGATTATCATGTAGCATTAGTAGTTAGAACATTCTTCTGTTTAGCACCAGTAATGACTAAAGAAATGTCATCTAGGTCAAAATAAGTTATCATCCCTCTGTATGCAGCCCTAATTTGTTCACATATTGAGTACAGCTTCCCTTCAGGATGTACTTATTTTATTTTATGTATTTATTTTATTCCTTTTGTTGACTGGGGTAGACTGACTGAGCTGGGGTAGCCCCTTTTCAGTAGTGGCCCAGAGAGAAAAGCACCAGTTCAAAATAGGCAGATTTGTACAATAGAGACAAATGTAAAGCTTACATTTACAGTATAGATATACAATAACTGAATGCACTTTTCTAGAAATAGTAAACACCTTGAAAAGCCTAAGAGGTTTCTAACCAAAAAAAAACTGTTGGACTGAAGTCCCTGATCTGCCAGGAAATGTTTGAAGTGATTACCCTTTACCTGCCTTTTTATTGGCTGTTGCAGGGTGATCTACACATTGCATTCTGCAACATTAGGGATTCTCTTCTCGTTGATCATCTCTATCTTCTCAAATTATCTAGGTACTCTAATACCAGAACTAGGGAATTCAGTCTACACCAACAGAGACATAAAAAGTACTTGAGAGACAAATTTATTACCTGGCACTTCCCTACTTTTAGAACAACCTCCTCTTGCAAGTTAAGCAAAGTGACATTCTAGCATCCTTCAGATTAAACATAGGATGTTAAGTTGTCTATCTCACCTTCATTCTTGCTGGTTGGGTTCGGAGCCAATCATCGGCTCCGACTCGGCCATCTTCAATAGCTCGAGAGCTGTTTACTGGCTCGAGGCTACCCTATATCTCATGATGCCTGGTGCTAGTTACCCAGATCTCGTTTGCCGCTTCAGACTGCAAGGTTGTCTTACTGGCTCAGGCTCGTATACGTATTTTTCTATTTTCACTAGAATGTATTCCTTAATAGTGTACCTAATTCCTTAATTGTACTATTACCCTAGCTAGATTCTTTAAATAGTATCTAACCCTCCTGTTTTGTCTTGAAAACTCATTTTACTTAGAGAGTTTTCCCCACTCCTCCCCCTCCCTTCCCTTTTGCGGTAGCCATTTAAATTAGAGGCTAACCCTCTTTTTGTCTTTGTCTTTCTCTAGTTAAAAAAAAAAAAAAAAAAAAAAAAAAAAACGTTTTTAGTAGTAGTAGACTTTACTTAGTTTTTAGTGTGTGTTAGCTGTATAGTTTAATTAGTTATACCTGCTAACTTGTTTTTCTTGTGTGTGCATGAGTGTTTTACCTTGGTGTGTGTGTGGTAACATGGCCAAGGATTCTAAAGTGTCTGGATTCAAGAAGTGTGACTCATGCTGTCAGAAGATGTCTCTGACAGATGGTCACACTTCTTGTGTCTATTGTCTGGGCATGGTGCACCTGCAGGAATCTTGTTCGGTTTGCCATGCTTTCAGCCCAAGAGTCCTGCAGGAGCGCAAAAATAAGTTAATCCTTCGGGGTTTGCTCAAGCCCCAGGATTCACCGGCCAAGGTTCAGCTTGTGAAATCCTCCAAGCCACCTAAGTCTTCAGCTCCCAGTTCTGAGCTGTCCCTGGGTGAAACTCCACCATCCACCTCGGCTCCGGCCTCCCTCCCAATCGGCTCCAGCAGGTACTTCAGAGCCATCTGGGAGTCGAAAGAGATCTAGGTCTCCCTTCTTGGAGTTGATACGCTCGGCTCCGCGGTCACCTCTGCTCCAATCGGAGTGCAGTCATAGGTCCTCTCAGTCCTCTAGACTTTCAGATCAGGACTTGGAGAGAATGCTCAGTAGGCTGCTGAAATCGCAGGCCCTAGCGAAAATGTTGTCCAGCCCCCCTCATCAGGTGTCGGCTCCGTCCATTTCTGCAGAGATTCCTCCTCCGACTCCTCTCTTGAGCTCAGAGCCGGAGTTCGTTGGGATTCGACTCGTGGAACCGTCGGCTCTGATACATTCTCCTTCGGTTCCGTCGTCGGCTCCGATCCCTTCCATGGCACCGTCCTTGGAGGGATCTGGACGCTGGGACTCCCTCATCAGCTCCGAGGGGGCGAGTGGCATCAGACCATTGTCCGACCCCTCGGAGCTTTGGCACAGGTGAGCTCGGCTCTTACATCAGCCTCGAAGCTGTCCCCCTCGGTGCGGAGAGGAATTCCGGTTTCTTCAGAACCGGACTCTTCTCTGCGTCCGGGTGGGGGCGCCTTCGAGGTCATGAGGAGTGTACTGGCTCCCGAGTCAGTCCCACGGTCAACCCCATCGGCTCCTCCCCCTATGGTGCCTGCCTCTGCCCCTCCACCAGACCCCAAGCGTGGGAACCAGCGCTCCAGAGCACCCCCTTGGTTTTTTCTTCCTCTTTCGAGGCTTTCCCTGATCACTCAGAGGAGCCACCTCGTAAGAGGAAGTGCAAGAGGAAGAACGTTGATTCCCCTGAGTTTGTCACACCAGATACTGACTTAGAGGATTCGGAAGTGTCCCCGAGATCCCCCTCTGAAGATGTCTCCTTTTCAGACATTTTGGAAATGCTTAGGCAGAGGGGGAACTGGAATACCCTAGACCCTTCCGAGGATGCGTTGGTATTCCTGGATGTGTTTGGTTCTCGACCTTCCACCTCCTGGGTGTCTCCGCCTTTCGACCCACTTATGTCTGTGGTGGCTCGGAAGGCATGGTCAGCTCCAGACAAAGTGGAACCAACCCCTAGGAGACCTGCTAAATTTATAACTGCACCTCAGGGCAAACAGTTTTTGACTAAGGGTGTACCTGTTGATGCCATGGTGGTAGCAGCAGCCACAAAGAAGGAGTTGGCAGAAACTTCCTCATCTGTCCATCCCCTTAACAAGGAGTCTAGGACTATGGGCACATATGGGAAGCGAATGTTTGCTTCAGCGACCTTCTCCATGAGCTCTCTGAATTATTTGTGCCATTTCACCTGCCTTCAGAGGGATCTCCTTAAAGAGCTTGGAGATACCCTCCAAGATCCATCAGCTGAGGGGGCTCAATCTAAGGTGGCCTCCCAGCTGGCGACTCTGAATTCAGTTGTTAACTCCTCCATGAGGCTCATTTCTTATGCAGCCGATGGTGCGGGTAGAGCCGCAGGCACAGGCGTTGCCCTTAGGAGACACGCATGGATGCGGCCATGTAATGTAACAGGTGAAGGACACCCTAACCAGGTGTGAACAGGAAGGCAAGACTCTGTTTGCTGTGGGAGTCCATTTTTCCACTCCTTCTAGACCATACCCCAAGGGTCAGAAGAGTGGAAAGATGTGGTTCCGGAAATCCCAGGGAGCCTTGCCTGACACACGTGGTGAGTTCCCCTCCAGGGGCAGAAGAGGGAACAATAACAGACGCCGCCCTCGTGGCAGAAGGGGTCCGCAGAACCAGGGCAGCAGAGAAACCTTCTCTGAGAAGCCCTTTCAGCATCCCTGAAGGGTTGCCTGGCTGTCCACCTCTGGAGGCAGTCAGGGGAAGGTTCTCACTGTACCCCAAAGCATGGCAAGACCTAACTCAAGACAAGTGGTTTTCAGTCAATCATATCCAGAGGTTACAGAATTCCCTTTGCTCAACCCCCGTTACCATCAAACAAGTCCCTTCCAGATGTTCCACCCAATCTAAGGGAACAAGCAACCACAGAGATTTCAAAGCTGCTACACAAAAGAGTCATCCAGGAAGTCCCAGCAGACCAGCTCGGATCCGGAACTTACTCAAGGTTCTTTTTGGTACCAAAAAAGACAGAGGACTGGAGACCCATTCTGGATCTCAGCAGATTAAACAGATCTGTACAAAGAACAAAGTTTCGGATGGTCACGCTACAGTCCATTCTACCCTTCCTGGGTCAGGACAATTGGATGTGCTCTATAGATCTTCAGGATGCATACTACCACATCAAAATACACAGGCGCTCCAGAATATTCCTTCGCTTCTGGCTGGGGGCCAGTCACTATCAGTTCAGAGCTCTGCCTTTGGTCTCACCACAGTCCCCAGGGTGTTCACCAAATGCATGACAGTGGTTATGGCTCACCTGAGACGTCATTGATACCAGGTGTTTCCATATCTAGATGATTGGCTCCTCACTGCTTCCACCAGGCATCACCTCCTGCAAGCCAGGGACTACACTATCAAAACTTGTTCCAGGCTAGGTATCACAATAAATTTAGAAAAATCTGCATTGTTGCCCTGTCAGCATATCACTTATATAGACGCAAATCTAAATACAAGAAACATGTCTGCGAGCCTTCCACCAGACAGGATATCACTAATTCACCAGCAAGTACAGATTTTATTAACATGCAAAATGATTCAAGTCAGGTTCATCCTCTGAACACTGGATTCCATGGCATCAGCTATTCTTCTTGTCCCCCTGGCCCGCTTGTACATGAGAATCCTGCAGTGGCTTCTATTCACACAGTGGTCTTTCCAACAGCTTCCTATGTCTCACAAGATTATGATCACAGAAGCATGCAAGAAGCACCTTGCTTGGTGGATGGTCTCCCCATCAGTGTCCCAGGGCAGACCTTTTGTGCTATCCCCTCCAGTTGCCACAGTGACCACGAACGCCTCCCTGATAGGGTGTGGGGGGGGGCATTATCAGGGCAGGACAGTCCAAGGCATCTGGCAGCCTCACGAGTACCATTTGCATATAAATGTCTTGGAGATGAGAGCCGTGCTTTTAGCGTTGCAAGCCCTTCAGGACTCTCTCCCTCCCGGGACCATTGCAATTCTAACGGACAATATGTCAGTGGTGTGGTACATCAACAAGCAGGGCGGAACCAGATCCTGTCCTCTATGTCGAGAAGCACTCAGACTCTGGCAATGGGCGATCTCTTCCCAACATTTTCTGATCGCAACGCACATCCCTGGGAGTTTCAGTGTCATCGCAGACAGGCTCAGCAGAGCAATTCTCTTGCCTCATGAGTGGTCTCTGAATCAGGTAATTGCGGAACAAATATTTTGCAAATGGGGGCAGCCTTGCTGTGACATGTTCACCACACCTTTCAACAGCAAGTGCAGCAATTTCTTCTCCCTTCTTCCACTTCCCAGCCACTCCACCAGAGACGCTGTAGTCCACGATTGGCCTCAGGGACTGCTCTACGCTTTCCCTCTGTTTCCTCTAATACCCAAACTCATACAGAGAGCAATTGCGTTGTGTTGTGTTGCAAAATGATCCTCATTGCCCCTTACTGGCCTCGACAGATATGGTTCCCTTTCCTGCATCATTACCTTCTCGAGCAGCCTTGGATTCTGGATCCTATTCCATATCTACTGATTCATCAATTGGGCAGACTGCATCGATCCCTTCAAACACTCCAGCTCACAGCTTGGTTGCTCCACTTCCAACCTTAGCCAGGCTTCCTAATATTTCCTCCTCTGTTCGGGAAATTATTATCTCATCGCACCAATCCACAACTAGGAAAACATGTGCTAGCAAGTGGAAACGTTTTTCTTGCTGGGCAGAGGCTAAGAACATAGATCCCTTTTCAGCCCCTGTCCACGAGATTTTGGAATTTTTAACGGAACTCTCATTCTGGTTCCGCTTCTGCAACAATCAGAGTTGGTTCCGCTTCTGCAACAATCATGAGTTCCGTTAGCTGCCATTTTGAATTTTCACATTGGGTTGTCTTCTAACAACATTCTGTCTCATAAGCTGTGTAAAGCCTTCCTCAAAGGAACCACTCTGCTTAGCCCCTCAGTCGGGGATCCCCCACCTCTGTGGGATCTAAATTTGGTGCTAGCTTCCCTAATCTTGCCACCTTTTGAACCTGCAGCATCTTGCTCCATGAAGTTTTTATCCTGGAAGACTCTTTTTCTGGTAGCCATTACTTCTGCCAGACTTGTTTCAGAGCTTCAGGCTCTATGTATTCGCCCTCCATACTTAGTTTTTCATAACGATAGGTTCGCTCTAAGGACCAATCCTTCCTTCCTTCCTAAGGTTTGTACACAAAATAATTTAAATCAGTCCATAGACCTTCCCGTGTTCTTTCCTAGTCGCACCAATAAGGCAGAATATAAATTGCACCAATTAGATGTCCACAGACAACTGCATTTTTATTTGCATAGGACAAAGGACATCAGGAAGTCAGACCAACTCTTCCTTTCCTATGCTGAGGGCAGACAGGGCCTTCCAGTCTCAAAGGTAACATTATCTAGGTTGTTGTCTCACATTATTTCTTTCATTTACCAGCTGAGAAACAAAGAACTATCTATCAAACCAAAAGGCCACTCTGCTAGGGCAATGGCCACCTCGGTGGCCTTTCAATCTAGGTTGCCCATGGAATCTATCTGTGCAGCTGCCACATGGGCTAACCCACATACCTTCATTTCTCATTATAAACTGGACATGATTTCCAGAAACAGAGCTGATTTTGGTTCCACTGTTCTGAAGAGTCTGTTCCAATGAGCCACCCAGGATAGTAGGTGCTAGGGACACTGCCCCAACCAGCAGGAATGAAGGCGAAATAGACAACTTAACATAAAGAAGTTATGTACCTACCATAATGTTCCATGTTAGTTGTCTTCTTCTTGCCTTCTTTCTTGCTTCCCACCCTCCATCCCCCTATCCTAGTGGATCGAGAGGAGCTCCCCCTTTCAGATTTCATTGGCTTAACCTTTTCTGGTTGTCCTTTTCTGCATAGATAGCTTCACAGTTGGGCCTAAGGGGCTTCTAGGGCAGAATTCTTCCTTAGTTATGTCTGGAATAGCTTTTTCAAACGAGATCTGAGTAACTAGCACCAGTCATCATGGGATATAGGGTAGCCTCGAGCCAGTAAACAGCTCTCGAGCTATTGAAGATGGCCAAGTCGGAGCCAAGGATCGGCTCCGAACCCAACCAGCAAGAAAGAAGGCGAGAAGAGGACAACTAACATGGAACGTTATGGTAGGTACATAACTTCTTTTTAATGGACAAGTACCCATAAATTTACTTGAGGACTGAACTGCTTTACCCTTCTTGAGAAAGAAGTTAGGTATTGGCAAGGAATAGAGAAAACACAACAAACAGTCCTGGATAAGGAGCCCTCTCAGATCCAATATCAAAAGTCAAAAAACAGATAGGGCTCACCACGGCTAATAAAAACTCTTTTATTCCTGCAGTGCAAGTAAGCGCTTTCACGTTTTCTCAACGCTTCATCAGACTTCAAAACAGTTACATTTCAAAAAAAACATTCTTAAATATGGACACCAATACAAAGCACCCAATCAGCATCATCATAGCATCATCACATGTTTAAATCACTTAAAAAATAAAGGCATACATCATAAAATATATCTCTATCATAATAAACATAATGTGCCTTCCTAAAACATAAAAACAAACATAACATTTCAACTAACACACACACATATATATATATATATATATATAAACTATATCAATAAAAATAGCAGAATCAAGGAAATTCAAAAAAATCAATGTTTATAAGGACGTGCTGCTAGAAAAGGTTTTAAACTAACCTTCTCATTAAGCCCTCGTCCTCTATATGCCTGTAATCTGATGATCCATCTATTCTCACATTCTTCCGTTTGATTTTTTATATTCCCTAATCTTTTCGTTCTTTTCATTAACTGTAGTACACTGAACTTAAAAGAGTGTGATGTCCCTACACTTAATATGTGTCTAGCTAAGGCATTGTGATCATCCTCCTTGTTGATGGCATATACATGTTCCCTCACACGTTCCCTGAGACTTCTGTTCTTCTTACCTACATAAAAACATGAACATGCCTGGCAAACAGCCAGATAGACTAAATCTCTTGACTTACAATCAGCATAGAAGTCAAAATTAAAAGAATTTCCCGTATCTGGGTGTATAAAGACATTATTTCCTGACATATATGTGCACTGATGACACCCTCTACAGGGAAATGTACCCTTCCTATTTGATATAGTCACTCCCTTGTCATTGTCCTCATAACAAAGTAACCTCTTCAGAGATTTCATATTCCTATAAGTGAACCTAAGTTTATTGCCTACTATTTCAGAAATAGTATCATCAGTAGTAAGGATACTCCAGTTCTTATTTATAATATCCTTTGTCTTCATATTCTTATTGGAATAAGGAATTCTAATCCTATTAATAGCTGTATGATGTCCTCTGTTAACTTCAGCGGTATCACAGCCTTGGTGTCTATATAAATATGGTTTGCCCTTGCCTCTCCTCATCGAGTCGGTATTACTATAGATGTTTTCTACTTCTTTCTCATTATAACCTCTTGCTAAGAGATTGCCGACTAGCATCCCCTGTTTACAATTAAAAACCTCATCTTCTGTAGTCAAATGAGAGACTCGCAGGGTCTGGCTCTCTACTATATTACCATAAATATGTTGTGGATGCATGCTACTACGATGTAGAATACCATTCCTCCAACAAGATTTCCTGTATATTTCTAAATGTACCACCCCATTTCTCTTTGATATCTGTACATCTAGGAAATCAATCACATCATTAGAGCATTTATGTTCAAAACTCAAGAAATTTGTCGTACCATTTATATATTCAATGAATTCAGTTAACCCATCCATAGTCCCATCCCATACAAAAAACACATCGTCCACAAAATGCCTGTAGAACTTGATGTTGTTAGCATAGTTCATATTGGATGTGACATATGTATTCTCCCAATATGCCAACACAAGGTTGGCATACGAGTTGGCACAAGGGGTGCCCATTGCAACCCCTTTTCTTTGTAGGTAATAGCTGTCATTATACATGAATACATTATTATTAAGTACCAAATCAAGTAGCATACTGATTTTAATAACCAGATCCCTGTGCACTCCTTTCTCGATAAGGTATAACCTTAGATATTCCATCCCTACATCATTAGGTATGGTAGTAAACAAAGATACCACATCTTTTGTGACCAACAACTCATCATCAGTTGTATTGTGTGCAGAACGATATGCACCATAATCCTCCAAAAACTGTTATGTATCCTTAAGTATAGTTGTTGTGTCATTAACTATCGGTCTAAGATGTTTCTCAATATATATGGATGCCGGCTCCATAAGCCACCCCCCACCAGAAACAATGGGTCTCATTGGTGGGCAGACCAAAGTTTTGTGGATCTTGGGGAGTCCTCTAAATGAAGGAACCAATGGTGAATCAACCAACAAATATTTATATAGTTCATCATCTATCACACCACATAATAATAAGTCATATAATTCTGCATGCACATTCTTAATTAATCTATCTAATGATAAATTATTGAGCATAGAATATGTGTTAACATCATTTAGCATGTTCTTCATAGTATTGGAGTACATAACGTAGTCTAAAACCACAATTGCACCCCCCTTATCTGCCTGTCTAATCACAATATTATCATTGTCCTGTAGCCCTTTAATAGATGTAAATTCATCAAAGGACAAGTTATAAAACTCAGATCTAGTACGAGACTGATACAGTTCAAAGATATCACGTTCACATACCCTATCAAATGCCTCAAGCAGAGGATGAGATAGAGGTATATAAGTAGAGGGCTTCCTAAACACATTACCACTTATAGCATTATTGTTACCAAACTGCATTCTTAAACTCACACCTCTAACAAAATTCTTAATGTACAGTAAAATATCAGTAATGTCAGCAGATCTTGAGGGTATAAACGATAAACCACGATTTAGTAAAGACAACTCAACGTTGGTTAAGGTATAACTAAATAAATTAACCACTAAATTTTGGTAGTTGGTTTCTGGATTTTCCTCTAAAAATCGTACCTGCCTTCCGATGTCTTCCGTTTCCTGGTGTTTACCTGTGGCGACCATGACAGTCTGTCCTATTGTCGTATCGGTAAAGGGAACGAAACTGTGGAATTCAGTTTACGCTTATCGCTGGAAGATGTATTCACTGCTGTTTTGTCGTTGGATGTACAAGGAATATCCTTGTGCAAAGGCTCCATCGCTGATGTAGTTGCTGCCAAATCCAAAACATCGGAAAGGCCCTCACCTCTATAACACTCCCCTCTATCTTCCATTGAAATGATACTGTTAGGGCGCACAGGTGGTGCATTACGTGATGACATAACGGCAGTGGGAGTGTTCAGTCCTCCAGAACTCGTGTATGCTGCAGCTTTAGTGTGGTTAACACGAGCATTAGCTTGATTGCTAGTGTGTCTAGAGGTACGCTCTCTTGGCCATGAAAAGACCTGGCCGATATGAAAATCAGTGAAGTCACGCTCTAACTTCTTTTTCTTTTCCAATAGCTGTTTATTATCTAAAATCGATAGCCGGAGAGTCATATCAGCTATAAAAGACTCTTTCTCCTCGGCAGTCATACGGTTTCTAAGATCAGCATCCATTGACAAGATATCTTGTATTAGACATGTCTCTGTAAGCCCATATTGTTCAATTAATATATTAATATAGCCAAAACTGACATCCAAATTCAATTTTTGCCATTTGGTCAACAAGTCAGGATAGGTGGTACCAAAAGTGGGCATCTTGAGAACTCTCAGTCCTCTCGGTACCACCTTAAATGTTAAACATGCCTCAATATGCTGTCGTTGCCATTGTACAATTCTTAATCTTTGTAAGGTATTCTCAAGTTTACGTGTAACTATGTTTGTTGAAATGTTATGTTTGTTTTTATATTTTAGGAAGGCACATTATGTTTATTATGATAGAGATATATTTTATGATGTATGCCTTTATTTTTTAAGTGATTTAAACATGTGATGATGCTATGATGATGCTGATTGGGTGCTTTGTATTGGTGTCCATATTTAAGAATGCTTTTTTGAAATGTAACTGTTTTGAAGTCTGATGAAGCGTTGAGAGAACGTGAAAGCGCTTACTTGCACTGCAGGAATAAAAGAGTTTTTATTAGCCGTGGTGAGCCCTATCTGTTTTTTGACTATTGGCAAGGAATACATGTTCTTGTGATTCATTTGCCTTGTGTTTTCTTGCGATCCTATGATTGTATGACTAAACAACACATGATTAAGCATACTGTGTCCCTAGTATTGATGTGTCTCATAGACATTATTGTGATAATTTGTTTTTTGTTCTAGTTACCGTAATTTAATCCATCATTATAAGGATGCATGCTATGCTTATTTACTTGTTTGGTGGTTGATCCTATTCTGAGTCACTGCTGTTCCTTATTACAGCTGTGTGCAACTGCTACACAAGTTCATGGTTTAAGGACAGTATCTGCTAACTACTGCATTTTTCAGTCTGTGATGTATTTGGTTATTTTGCCTGTTTCTTTGGTGTGTGCAGGGTATACCCTAAGGCTCTGCTCCTATATTTGTATACGTTCAATGTCTAAATGACTTTTTTTATATAACTGGCTTGTTAACGTGTTCTTTTTTTCTTGTTATTCAGAGTTGCTTAGCTAGTCAATGTTACAGGCATAACAGAATTCTTGACATGAGTGCATGATGGGTGTTGGCAAAATGGTTAAGGCATTTATTTCACAGATAAGAAGTACAGGGTTTGATTCTCACCTCTGAAGGGGAATTGGCTAGGCTTACAATGATCTTGTAAGGACAGCTAATCTATTACTTACCTATGGTAATTTAAAGCCTTCTGTGATATATGACCTTGACATTACATATATTAAGTATTGGACTCAAAAAATGTTCTTCAATATATGCATGAGTATATTTTGAGTTTGTTTTGAAAAAAAAAGTTCTTGTGAGAGAAGTCCCCCCCCCCCAAAAAAATAAATGACTTTCTTGGCCTTCAGAAGACTAATTAATTTATGTTTTTGTGGCTGCAGTGTGTCAGGCAGTGCTTATCAGTATGCGTCATGTACATCCAAGGTGAGCCACCAGCTACTCAGTAAGTGGTCAGTATTTGTACAGCCTCATCCCCATACTCATACTAGAAAATAGAGGGAAGTAAAAGGCTGAGCCAGGCACTGGCTGCCTACATTTTGACAAATAACTCAAGCAGACATGTTAGTTTTCCTTTTTGGTGGGTTTTGGGAGACAGTGGAATGGAATTTGTTGTGATTAGAAAAGCATAACTGTAAGCTAGTGAAGCATAGCTGTACACAGAGAGAATTGTGTGGAAATCTGTGGATGCACCTGCAGGGAGGAAGGGCAGAATAATGCCCCGGTGTAGAACTGATTATTATATTTGAATATTAGAATAAACTCTTTACAGTTTAGAAGGAAGAGGGACCGGCTCTCTTCATATTGAACATTATCCCCTGTAGTGTGCTCGCATGTAAGTACTACCTGATATTGTTTTTGTTTGTGATTCTTATTGCTATTTTTGTAAAGTTCTTCCTAAGGCGATCCTGCAGCGGTTTTCTAACCACTCTGCCTCCCCAAGAACTAACTTTAAACGTATACGTACCCTATTGTAAAATAAAAATATATCCTATACACTGTTGTATAGTAACCCTGCGTGCATTAGCTAGCAGTCGACCTTGGATTTTATCTTCCTTTACTCTCCTAGGCTCTTTCCCCCTTGGCTGAGTGCTCGTAGTTTACCATTGTACTTACTCAGGCCACCAGGTGGCATTGTTCAACCACTACCTATCATTTAATAAAAGCCAAATGTACTATAACTGTTCTGTTAATTTACCACTGCCCTATTTTAGCCCTATTAATACTTACTATAGTCTACTAAACTGCTGCTGTCCTGTTTTTTTGCTCCTATCCCCTGTCAACCCTCTGTATCCTTCTAATTTCACACACACAGTGCCTTATGCCAGTGCCTCCTTACCTCTGAGCTAGTTATCAGCTTCACTGATGATGTTTTGCTGGTTTTCTTCCTTTTCCTTGGCACTACCCGCTCCGTTCACCCTACGGGCTCAGTCCGCTCCCCTACCTGCCCCCAATTCTCACCCACCCTCACTACTCTTACTTTTATTTCAACCACTCCCCACCCACTCAAGACAACCATCCAGTCAAAGCCTTCCCCTCTTTACCCCTCCTGCTTTCACCCACAGTAATTAAATACATCACTAATTAAATACATCACTCTTTCACTACCCCCTCTCATCCCACAGCTGTTCTCTCCAACTACAAATCCTCCCATATCAAACTACCTTTTTCTAACCATGCTTTCCTTACTGTTCCTAACACTCCGAACCCTCATCTCCCTCCTACTACTCCTCACAACTTTATACCATGCCAGCTCCTATACCTCCAATCAGCTTCCACTCTCTACTCCTTACCATATTCCCTCACACAAATAATCATTTATTTTCCATCTCCTCCTCTCTGTTTCAGCTCAACCCTCTGCACCTTTTTAATCCTAAAATTATTTCCACTACTGCTAAGACACTTAGTCTTGAACAAATACTAGACCATCCAGAATATCCTAAATCCAAACCAAAATGCACTAAAATAACTTCCTTCAATAACCTTGTCTTAGCTGGAGACATTCACCCCAACCCTGGACCTTACCCACCCACAAATAACAATTACCCTCCCCCTTCCTCTAACCTTTCATCCCCCTATAGTACTGTTAATTTTTCACACTCAATGCCCAGAGTCTCAACAACAAAGCACATCAGTTTCAAGCATAACCAACCTGACATTGTAGCCATCTCTGAAACTTGGCTCAAACCCCACATCTCTGACTCTGAAATACTAGCCTCTAAATTTCACATTCTTAGATGTGACCACCCAAAGAAAAAAGGCGGAGGCATTGCATTAATCAATTCCAATCTGCTTACCTTAATTCACCTACCAAACCCCATTCCTAAATTTGCCAAATGCAGAACTAACTGTCGGTCTATTAAAAATGAATAATCACAAAAGCCTCTCTATCATCGCCCTTTATATCCCACCCGGAAATAACATCTCAACCCTTGAAGACATACTCCAATGGGCCTCAGCCGAAATTAACCTAGAAACGTGCATACTAGGCGATGTAAACATTGACTGGAATAAAATCAACAGTCCCATACCCTCCCTCACCATTAACCTCTTTAACTTTACTCAAGCAATCCACTCCATCACCAGACCCAATAAAGCAAATCCCTCAGGATCCACTCTTGACTGGATCTTAGTCACCTATCCAAATAAAATTACCAACTCTAGCACCATCCCTGACTCTATTAGTGACCACCTCCCAACTTTTATTTACCATGCAATCTCCCATCCACACCAACATCAATATATTCAGACCCGCAACCTTAGTAAATTTAACCCCAAAATCTTCTCTAACTATCCAAACAAATGAACTGGAACATTCTAAAAACACTTCCACTTGATAAAGCCATAGACCACTTTAATTCTACTTTCCTAGACATGCTAAATTCCCTGGCTCCACCAAGGAAAAAAAGAATAAAAACTATAACTGCCCCTTGGCTAACCAAAGAAACAAAGCAAATTATGCATCAAAGAGACAAATCCTGGAAGCTTTACCAAAATAATAAACTTCCTGAAACCCTTCTCCAATATACACAGCTTCATAACTTTGCAAAAAAACAAATCTTCAAAGACAAAAAAATCCTACCACACTAAGCTCCAGTCCAACCATCCCTAAAACCATAGACTTTTTAGGAACTCCATAAACTCACTCCTCAATCCAGGCTCCAAAAATAACCCCTGTCTGGACCCAAGTAAATCTGACCTTGAATTAGCCTCACTATTCAACTCTATTTTTTATAGAGTCAATATCCGACCTAACGAAAACTTTTCCCAACAATGACCCATCTCTCCTACATTTCACCTCATCTAAGTCCCCATATAATTTCCCCCCTATGTTTGAGCTTAAACTGGTCTCCACTAACTACATAAAAAGACTTCTATCCAAACTTTAACCATGCCCCAATGCACCTAACAACATCCCCTCTTCCTTTCTCGTCTGCTTTCGATGGTATACCTCTCCCAATTAGTATCCTAATTAATAGATCCATAAAGGAATCATATGTCCCTAACCCCTGGTGGTCCACCTTTATTCTTCCTCTCCACAAGGGAGGCAAAAACACTAACATTTCAAACTTCTGCCCTATAGCTCTTCTCTCTCCAATCTCCAAAATCCTAGAAAAATGCATCCGCCTCCAGCTTATGCCTTTTCTGACTAAAAACTAACTTCTTACCCCTACCCAACATGGCTTCCAACCAGGACATAGCACCATAACAGCCCTACTCTCATTCTTAGAAACTGTCCATCAAGCCCGAGATTCTGGGAACTTAGTATCCACAGTGCTCCTATATCTCTCTAAAGCATTCAATCCCGTGTCCCATAAGCACCTTATAAGTCACCTCTCAAACCTAAATCTCCAAAAACACTCTTTCCTGGTTCTTAAGCTATCTGTTAGATAGATCTCAGGCTGTGAAATGGATAAAAGGCACCTCACCTTTCTTACCCACCCCTACCAGAGTACCACAGGGGTCCATCCTTGGACCAATGCTGTTTAATATCTTTATCAATAATTTCACTCTGCTATTCCTAATGCCAAAGTCATCCAATATGTAGATGACTCTACACTTGTCTGCTCTGCCTCTAACCTCTCTGAACTCCTATCTAAAACTCAGACTGCCTTCTCAACTACTGAGATCTGGATGCGTCAAAATCACCTTTCTCTCAGTGCTAACAAATATAAAATATTATTATTCACACCCTCAAAATATTTCTCTTTTGATAAAAATTCCTTCCAAGTCCTTAATCAAAGCAACTCTCCAATCGAAATTGTTCCCTTTGCCAAACTACTTGGTGTAACTATAGACGAACACCTCAAGTTCGACATCCATATTCAGCAAAATATAAAGAAAACCCACCAAAAACTAGGTATGCTATACAGGAACAACCAATTCCTCTCTACTTCTACCAGGCATACTCTTCCCTCCTTCCCTCCCTTCTGTACAGCGCCCCGCTACTAACTAACCTATCCTCTTCCATCACTTCCAAACTTGAAAGCTGTTATAGCAAAATTTCTAAATTTGCTACCAAAGCCAAAGATTCCACTCATCACTGTGTTACCCTCCAATCCCTCAACTGGTTAGAATTCACAAATTACCTGGACTTCCTCCAGCTCACTACAGCACACAGACTAATATTTAATCCAACCAAATGCCTCTCTAACTAACATCCTTCCCCCATGCACCCCAAATAGAGCTCTCAGATCTGACCACCAAAACTTAATTACTGTCCACAAATCTAAACGTCCTGCTGGACAACTTCTCCTCTCCTTCTCCTTAGGTAAGAAATGGAACTGTCTCCCTTCCACACTAAGGACAATGTCAAACACAAACAACTTCAAAACTCAGCTTTACACCTACCTCTCCTCCAAATGGAAATGTAACTGCATTCTCCCTACCTAGAACTCTTTAACAAAAGCCCCTGGGAGGGTATCCTCCTGAGTTTCTAAGCACCTTATAGCTGGCTATAAACTTCTTAAGCTAATTCCCATACAATCTCTCACACTTTGTAAATATTGTAAATAGCTTTTGACTTTTGACTTTAGCTATGTGAATTTGTTAAAATGTATCTGCACGATATTTTTCCACTATGGGCAGTATTGCTCACGCTTTGTATTATTTGATATGTATTTGTACTTGTACTTTTATTTTATTGGACTGCTATCTTTACTGTAATCTGTTTCATGGAGCTTTTCTCTCCGGGCCTCCACTGAAAATGGGCTCTCTGGGCCCAGTGGACTTCCCCAGTAATCAAACTGGAAATAAATAAATATTTATATTATTAGTGTCAGTGGCACAACAGGTAGGACACTCACCTTTGGTGCAGAAGGCTGTGTGTTCAGTTCCCACACCAGGTAGAATGAATACTGACACTGCAGTGAAACATAAGAGGGTGCTGTACTCCTGAGTGTGCTGCCCTTCAGATGAGATGTTAAACTGAGGCTTCATCTGCTTGAGTTGATGGTTGCTCAGGTGTATGTAAAAGATCCAACTGCACCTTTCAAAAAGAGTAGGGCAAGTTCCCTGATGCTCTGGCAAAATTTCCCCTAGTAGCATAAATACCACTAAAAAGAGGCTAGTAAGCTACTGGGACTAACTCAGACAACAAAGGATGAATAAATAAATAAAATTTTGCATTGATTGGTTTGAAGGCTTTCTTAATTTTAGATCATGTATATTCCAATTAAAAGCACTTTGAGAAAGTGTGCATCAGTTCAGTTTACAAGCGACTTGATTAATGCACTGTTCAAGTTATAGATGTTCATTCTGCATTTTATTACACTGCTTTTATCTCTATACTATGCAGTTTTTTTAATTGAGGGCTTTATTTGTGTTGTGTCCTTAAGTTTTTCATTAAGTATTTATGAAATTTATATAATTTTCATTGAATACAGATACTAAATAAATGTTTTTAGCTTGATAATATTGTGCAAAATACTTTATTTTGTTCCATAACAACCCCCTTGTTTGTTGGGAAATGATTGGCTGTTAGAAGTACATTGTTAGTCCTTGTTCAGATTTAAGTGATTATTTAGAATAAAGACAAAAGTCACAGATAGTCCTTAGTCCTCAAGTGAAAAATATGTACATTAGAAGTTTTCTAATTACTTTCCTGCATATTATTGTCTTTATAGCTTTCTGTCAATATTACCAATAAAGTGGCATATTTATGTATTCACAAAGGCTGATTTTTTGCACAGTAATTATGGCTGTGTTGGCTAACTGATTAAGGTGATTGTCAGGGAAAATGCTAAGCGTCAGTACCAATTTTCTTATTTTGTGATCCAGCAGTTAAGTTTGCAAGTAGACATTGCATTGTTCCTTTATTTTCTCTTCCACCTTTTTGGTTAGTTCCTGATTTCTTTTTTCTTTTTACCATTCTCTCTGACAGTGTGTGTTAGCTCTCAAGTCAGACTTATTATTTTTAATACATTTTCCAGTTAATCAAATTCCTATGCACTTCACAATAAGCTTAAATCTGATACTACAGTTACAAAAATCATACAGATGATTTGTATTTTTTAACCTTGCATGAGGAAGCACAGTTTAATGCTACAGTCACCTTTTCAGAACAGTTGCTTTTTAGTGAGATGTTCACCATATATAAGATGGAAAATGTTTATAAGTGTAACATTTTTGTAAACAAAAACAATTATTTAAAAGGAAATAACTTCCTTATTTCGGGTTGTTTTTGGTTCCTTCACCTCTGTCCTTATAGTATTCCACTTGCAATGACATAAAATTACATGCTGTATAGCCATAGCTTAAGAGTACAGATTACTAGTTAGTGAGCTATGAGCAGTCAATGTAGTACAACCTAAATGAACATTCATATTCTTCAGTTGGTTTACTTTCTAAATACTCTGCTTTTAGCACACTTTGGATGGTAGAATCTGTCTTTGAAAATGTGCAAATGCAGAAACTTTTTTAAATGTTTAAATAGCATACACAACATCATGTTTTATTAATTACAGCTGTACATGATGTGCTGCACCATTACTTTATGCACGTAAAGCAACTGTGATAGATCTGCTTCCTCGCTCAGCTGATGGTGGTTACTGTAGCTCTGTAGCTATCTCCGGTGTAAATATTCAGGTACTTTGTTGTAATACCACTTTTCTGATTTTCATTCTTGCTTTGATTTTAATTGCATCATTGTCAGATACTAAAGCTGTGCAGTGTGTGCTGTACTGTGATGATTAGTACTGACAGTTCATTATGAAGTTTCTGAATGTATCTGCTGCTTGTAGCAGACATTTATCTGAGCAGGCTTTTCTTGAGGTCATTGTTCTTGTTTGCTGTTTATTTTACCATGACTTGGAATGAATGATGTTTTTCTAGTTGAGTCATTTCATGCTGAATTAGACTTGCACTTCCTTCTAATGCTGAACAAACGCAGGTTATGCCTTCACAAAAACATTTAATGTCAAGTTGCTACACTATTTCTTTTCCCTAGGGAACACTACTTTTAACAGTTTGGTTTGGAATGTAAAATAACTGCATGCTATAAAGGATTAGTCTTTGAGACTTATGGTTTAAATATGCATCACCGCTTCAATTTAATTAACTTGTTAGTGAGCTAAATGAAACGGCCATTCCTGGATCATTTTCACTCATGATCTTGTTATAAGGGTAATGTTAAAAACAGTATATAAAGACTACATGGGAGTTTGTGACAATTGGAACATGTTGTCCTGTTGTACTGTAAATTTAGGGAATAAAAATTGTGGTGAAGCTTCAATGACATGCCAAAGATGTAGTTAAATTGGTGACAAAGTGATAAGAATACAAATTAATTTATACATGTTTTTATCACACCCTTTATCTGGGTCCCCATTAGGACAAATACATACACACATATTTAGCTATATTTATGTGGAGCACCACACTGTAGAACAAACAAACCTCACACCACAAGTTCCAGGCCAGATGAATCCACTCAGTTTAGTACACAGACTGATTTATTAAAATAAAAATATAACTTCTGCAGTAAAAGTTAACAGCAAAACTTCAAACGCTTATACCATTAAGAGCAAGTAACACTTCTCTGGCACCTCGGCTTTCAGAAAAGCCTTTTCAGAGTACATATTTCTGCTGGTAAGGATGTACTTAAATACATCCATTTGATCAATTAAAAAATCATCCAATTAAGAATTCACTAAAAAAGCCAACTACAAAGGTTAACTTTTAATATTCTTTTTAACCTTCTTAAATTAAATGCTTCCAAGAGAATTCCCTGTTCAAACCTCTTGGAAACATTGCATCATATTTTAAAATAAATATTGCTTCCTTCCTTCCTTCTTAATTAAATGTTCCTTATTTTTTTCATCAGTACTAAACCTAGTATTTACTTGTTCCAAAACAGATGCCTGTAACCCATGTGGGTCTTCATTATGGTGTTCCTTAAAGTGCATAGCTAAAGGACTCTGAAATCTTTGCTTCCTGATGTCCCTTATGTGTTCCTTTAATCTTGCAGCAAAACATCTCCTGCTCTCTCCAATATAAAATAATCCACAAGGACGTTTTAAACTATATATAATTTTTTCACTATTGCAAGTGAAGCTGCCTCTTCTATCATTTTTTTTCCATTAATACTTTCAAAACTATCAACTATGTGTTTGCATACTGTGCAATTGTCATAAGGAAAAGTTCCATATCTCACTACATTATTTTCAGTCTCTATATACCTGTATTGATCGAGACAAGGGTATTGAACACCTGAGAGACTATTTAACCAAACACAGTAATTTAAATAACTCAAAAGTTAACACTGTTTGTACCCTAATGGAACTCATTTTGGATAATAACTTCTTTACATTCAATGGGAATTTTTACAAGCAGATTTCAGGTGTAGCAATGAGTGCGAGAGTGACTCCATCTTACGCCAATTTGGTTATGGCAAATTGGGAGAGTACTTTTATAGATAACAGTTGCTATAGAAGAAACATTTTTTTATCGTCGTTACATAGACAATTTGTTTTTTCTTTGGCAAGGTACATTAGATGAGTTCAATATTTTTGAAAGTTATTTAAACAGTACCACCGATTTTTTTAAATTCTTATTGGGTGGTTATGGATTGGATTTAAATTTTCTTGATCTTTAACTCACATTATGATTTTAAAGTTAAAAAATTCACTAGTAACATTTATAGAAAATCTACATTTGCCAACCAGTACTTACACAAAGAAAGTACACATCCACTACATATGAAAGAGGAGTAATCAAGGGACAATATATTAGGTTGACGACTAACATCACAAGACAGTACCTTTCATGATGAGATTAAATTTTTGAGAGGTTTCTTTTTGGGTAGAGGTTACCATATTTCATGGCTAAAATCCATTGAAAGAGAGGTCATGGTCCTGAGAAAGAACAAAGTTGGTCCTATTTTGACAACTTGTTCAACCATTTCTACTAACAATACCTTGGTTGGAAACTAAGAATTCACCCACGCTTTTGTTTTGCCCATTTCTAATGAAATGTGGCTCATTAAAGATATTATAGTTGAAAATTGGAAGGTAGTGTTAGGTAATCAGGAACTAGTTAAAGTAGTGGGTATTAGACCTAACTTCACCTTCAAAAAAGTTGTTAATTTGAAGAGTCTTTTAGAGAAGAAAGTAGATAAATGTGCTACTGACAAACAAGTAAATATTAAGACCAAGGGTACTTATGCTTGCCATCATTGTAAGCAGTGTAGATTTTTAAGTAATTCATCTTCGGTTTATTTTTCACACCTTAACATCACACATTGGTCTAAGAAATATTACACTTGTCATAGTGAAATGGTAGTATATTTAGCCCAGTGCCAGTCCTGCCCTAGCTATTATGTTGGGATGACTACAAGAACTCTCATAAAAAGAATTAGTGAACACATTTTGGCTATTAAAAAAAGGACATGACAAACGCACTGGGTAGACATTCTACCAAATGTATCAACTTTAAAAAGTTTATTTTTTCTGTCTTAGTCAGTGACGACATTAGTTTATTTACTGGTAATAATAAACTTCTGTTGAAATGTAAATAATCTATTTGGCAAGTGTATTTAGGAGCTGACCATGCTCCAGGACTGAATGACTTAGTGAATATAAAATGTTTTTTTACAAATTAAATGAATGTAAGATTTTTATCTGTATATTTACATCTGTATTTATATTTGTATATACATTTCTATATATATGATTTTTTACATATGATTCAGCAAATGGATTTATTTATTATATTTTATATATTTTTTTCATTCATTTATTCTTTTACTTTAATGAATGTAATTAATTTTTGACATCATAGATCATGTGATTATAGCTTTATTATATAAAGTGCTTTAGTGTCTGGGAGAGTTGTTTTCTGATGAAGTTCACGTTAATTAAAGTGAATGAAAGCGCTAAAACTTGGTGTTCCATACTTTACTGGCTGAATTCATTCATCTTCTTACGTTTTGTTTATTGGTTATTGGTTTCATTTGTGAAAAGTTACTTCGTTTTTTGTTTTGTGGTTGATCTCAAACCTGTTCACTTGCAAACTTTTCCACCTCTCCATATCCCTCCTTACAAAGAAAAATCAAATCATCAAAGTATCTGTAAAACTGAGCAATGTTTTCTAAAAAAGTCATTCCTATACACATACAGATTTTCATAGAGACCCATAAATAAATTAGCATATGTGGGGTTAAAAGCTGCCCCACATAGCTGTCATACACTTCTAATGATACAGAGAGCCATCAAATTCAAATATATTATTTTCCAAACAGAACAATGTTAGTTCTATAATATACTATGTACTGGGGCTTTTCCCCAGAAAAAATTCTATAGCTTCTATGCCATCACTATGTTTTATACTGGTGTATAGGCTGACTACATCTGTCACTATAAAAAACATGTTCTTCTGCCATACGATTTTCTTTACTTTGTCCAGAAAATCAAAACTGTCTTTGATATATGAAGGTAGTTGTATCACCTTTTTTTAACAAAAATTGATGCAAAAAACATCCCAAATTATGGGTTGCATAAATGGAGGCAGATACAATGGGACAACCTGGAGGGTTAACCTTGATTTTATGTATTTTAGGTACACAAAAAAACTTTGCTAACTCATTGCTTTTATTTAAAAACTTATTTTTAGCATTATCATGACTAAAATAATTTTGTCTAACCCTTTTATGTATTAATTTTCATAGTTCTTAACCATCTCCTGATAAGTTAAGAAACCTACTTTATCATAAATTTTGTCATTTTCTAGATGCTGTAAACACATATTTACATACTATGTGTAATGCATCATTACTAGTTGTCCCCCCTTATCTGCAGGCTTAAATATGAGTTCCTTTCTTTCCCTTAAAACTTTTAAAGTGACCCATTCTTTCTGTGTCATATTATATTGCATTTCACTTCTAAAAAACTTATTGCACTATATTTATGTGTTTGTGTATACAGTATCATGAATGGTTGACACACAAAAGATTGAAGAGAACATGCTGAACATTTATTTCAGTGATAGCATAAATATCCGAAACCCAATAGATCAAAAAAGAAAAACAAATTCCTTCTCTGGCTTTTGTAAATCATAACCTTACCAAATTATTCAGACCAAATTTGTCTGAATAATGGTAGTGTTATTGAAAGTGTTTTGCTACGGTAAGGTGGATGGTTAGGGTTAAGGGCAGGGTGGGGTTAACATGCAATACTACGGTGGCCTGAATATTTTCGTTTTTTTTTGTATAATATTGGGATTAGATTAAGTGTGATAGATCAGGTGTGTTTTGATTACTCATGTTTAGATCAAAGACTAATATATTTTTGTGTATGTGTTGCTAGTTTTTCATTATTCATTGCTCAGACACACAGTTGTGTAGCACTGTCTTCACCCCAAACACAATATACAAGTAATCACGCAAGAAGAGGAAAGGTGAGAGTACATCAACAAACTCCCTAAACAAGAGCTCAAACTTGGAAGCAGAAGGCCCAAAGTCTGGAAGTACACACTGAAGAAATATATGCTTCTATAAGCTTCTTAATTCAAATCTTGTCTCTTTTCTATAGCTGTCCTGTCATGTTACATAGCCAGCATAATTATAAATTACTTTCTTTGCATATATATTTTTTTATTTTCCTAGAATGGCATTCTGTATATAATTTCTTCCAAAGTTCTAAAAAATTTGTCATGCTGAGCAGTCTTCTGCAAGTATATAGACAACCTGTCACATATTCTGTTATACTATCCTGTTTATCAGCATGGAGTGCTTACTTATCTCTTTACATATTTAATTTTATATATATATATATATATATATATATATATATATCTCTATGGGTCTACCTGATAACACTGACATGCCAAAACACCGACAACAAAATAACCGGCACGAAAAAAAAAAGAAGGTTCAAAAACACGAAAATTCACATGCCCAACAACCCAAAGTCCCGACAATCAACAAAACAAATACCTTTCCCGAAAAACACACACACAGCACAAGCACACCATAAACCTTACAAACCTAGACTAAACCTTACATACACAACTGTCTATGCACTAACCTTAACCCAAACCCTAACCCTAAGGTATGCCACTATCGCACACTTACCTTACCCGCACCCTAACCCTAACTCACTTAATCCACCCTTAACCCTTAATTCTGTCACTATTGCACACTTACCTTACCCACAACCTAACCCTAACTCACTTAATCCACCCCTAACCCTCAAGTCTGTCACTATCGCACACGTACCTTACCCGCACCCTAACCCTAACTCACTTAACCCGCCCCTAAACCTAAAGTCCGTCCCTGTCGCACACTTTCCTGACCCGCACCCTACCCTAATGTCCATCACTATCACACACTTACCTTACTCACACCCTGACCCTAATGTCCGTCCCTGTCACACACTTACCTTAACATGTTGGTGTTCTCAGCATCGGTATTCTCAATTGTCTGTCTTCTCTGTTGTTGATCTTCCGGTGTCGGCATTGTGGAATTTCGGTATTTTCAGGTATCAGGTAGACCCATATATATATATATATATATATATATATATATATATATATATATTGGTTATTTTAGACAGTAACTCAGTTTTATACATATTTAAGGTATTCCATTTCTGTTACTAGTGTTCTTACCTGGTCTACATATGCAGGGATGTTTTGGTTGGTGAAAAAAATTAAGCTAACTTTTGTATAGCTAATCAAAGGGGGGGGGGGGGCTGCACATGATATCTCCATGTTACCCTTAAGCTGCAGTGTTAGGTATCTCTAATAAATAGTACATAACAGAAGTGAAAAACCGCCATCTTAACACAACTTAAAGAAGCAAAGATTAAAAAATAAATAAATCAGGACAAATAAGGACAGAATTCAATCAGAAAGTAATCATTTAGAAATACTTTCACCCTTAGGTTTCTTCAGGTCCATCTCAAAATTAAATTGCAAGTATATGTGTATAATGCAGGACTGATATAATTATAAGTATACATGGATTACCATTAGAACATCGACTGCTCGAAACTCGACACACGGAAACCCGGGTCCAAAACATTGACACTTTACTTCACCGACAGTGTAATTGGTCACCCTGCAAATGTTCGACACTCAATTTAAACATGGATGCATTGAGGAGCTGAAGTGTGAGAGGGGAAATAGTGTGTCTGGGAAGTGTTTTATTTGCATACACCGCTGTGTGTTAATTTGTTTTATGCTAATGTTGCAGAGTTACTTGGACCGTTCAATGCAGATTGGCATTTTGCATGTATTGGTGTTCCACTGTCGATTATTTGGGTGTCGAACATTTGTACGTCGATAGTTTGATGTTTCAGAGAAGTGACATGTCGATGTTTTGGACCTGGGTTTCCGTGTGTCGATTTTTCGAGTGGTCGATGTTCTAAAGGTAACCTGTATACATATATATGTATGTGTGTGTGTATGCCTGCAGGCTGTGCCTGCTTGTACAAGGTAATAGTTTTAGAATTTGTTGTGCTCTTTTTCACGGGGCACATGCTGCTGAAAGTCTGCAGTGAAATATGTCTTCTATCTGTCACTGGATAAGTACTTTGCATTCGTAAATTGTACTTTTTCCAAGTCAAATATAAGTATTACTGTTATTTCTGTGCATTATTTGTTAGGTTTGTACACACAAAATAATTTTAGAGCTCAGCATTTTTGCCATTGCATATAAAAGTGTATTTATTATTTATTTTTATTTTATTTTACATTTGATGACTGGATTAATCCGACTGAGCTAATAGTCCTTTTTCAGCAGAGACCCAGGGAGAAAAGCTCCACAGTTACAATACAAATATATAAAAAGCAATAATCAAAAACATCGTAGCTAATATACACAAATATATACTGGAAACAGAGATAACAAAAAGCATACAGGTTTACAATAATGTGGTAAGTCACATTAATAGCTATAGTAAGACAACAAGAGTGAGTAGGGTCAATATAAGGATAGATGGTGTATAGTTTTAGGGCACAAGGTTATTCATGGAAGGTGAGTGCAGAGACAGAACCAGTGACTTTTCAAATATTCTTTGGTAGCTGTTTTGAATTGGTTGGATTGTTTAATAGCCCTAATTACTAATGGCAGTTTGTTCCAAGAAATGGAAGGAATGAAGCTATAGAGGTTGCAGCCACTTTTTGTATTTGGATTGTAGATTTGCAATAGGTCCTGGTTAGAGAAGCGGAGAGGCCTATTAGGAGAATACAGAGAGATGAGAGCGGTTAGGTTAGGACAGTAAGATGGCTGATAAAGGATGGAATGAATGATCTGAAGCTGAGTGAGAAGAAGCTGGTGAGGATATTCTAGTCAGTTTAGGTATTTTAGAGATAGACAATGATAGGATTTATATGTTTGGTTTGCTGCTAATCTTACCACCTTGTTGTAGGTGGATTCCAGCTTAGCTAAAACAGAAGAGTTAAGATTTGTTAGGATTTGAGCACCATATAATAGGCAAGGTAGCAGATAGGCTTGGGCAAGGGTTACTTTAGCTTTATTAGTAAGGAATTTTTTGTTCCTGTAAAGGAGGCCGAATTTTTGGTGAGTCTTTCTGATACAGTTATTTACATGCAAGTCAAACTTAAGTTGGTCATCAACAGTGACACCTAGGAGTTCAGTGCTAGTTTCTGAACTAATAGGAGTGTTATTGAGAGATAGTATAGAGAAAATAGGTTTGAGATGGATAATGTTTTGGGGAAGAAAAAGTAAGAGCTTTGTTTTCTTAGGATTTAGAATAAGCTGTTTGTTTGTGCCCCAGGTTTCTTCTGAGTTAAAGGAAATCTGAGTGGCAGTGAGAGGCTCAGAGGGAGTATCAGCAGTAGTGATAACTGTAGAGTCATCCGCATATTGTACAAGGGATGATAGAGGGCAGGAAGTTTAGAGACAATTAATAAAGATATTGAAAAGCAGTGGACCAGGAATGGAACCCTGGGGGACACCCATCCTAACAGGGAAAGGAAGAGAGAGAGAGAGAGCAGACAGCCATCTCACTGATTGAAGTCAGTCAGATAGATAGCTAGGAAACCAGGTGAGAGTAGCGGTAGAAAAGTTAAGATCAGTCGGTTTGTTAAGGAGGAGAGGCTGAGACACCGTATCAAAGACTTTTGATAGGTCAAGGAATAAACAAGAGAGAGACAAGTTTCTTATTATCTCTGGCCAATGAGATAGTATTAATGAAAGATAAGAGGGCAGTGGAGGTGCTATGTTTTGGACGAAAACAGTGTTGTATGGGTGTGAGCAGGGTTTCCTGTAGTAGATATTGCATGACTTGATTATGGATACATTTTTCAAGTACTTTAGAATGAGGAGGAAGTATAGCAATGGGTCTGAAGTTAGAGATTTCTGAGGAGTTACCTCCTTTGTGTATAGGTAGAGTGTAGAATTGTTTCCATATTGATGGAACCATAGATTCAGAGAGGGAGTGGTTTGTTAATATAGATAAAGGGATAGCAAGAGAGTCAGCTGCAACCTGAAGGAAATAAAGAGGGATGTCATCAGCTGATGTGGAGCACAGTTTTAGTTTAGAGAGTAGAGATTTTATATAGTTGGTGGGTACAGAATGCAGAGAGAAAGTATCACAAGCCTTTAGAGTAGGAGAGGAGGCAGGATGCTTAGTAGAGTTGGTTGAGGAGGTGACAGAGTTTACCATCTTTGAGATGGATTCAGTGAAGTAAGAGTTAACCATTTCTTCTGGTGACTTTGTAGGGTAGGGGATGGGAGATGAAGGGTTCCCAAGATAAAATATTTGATTGAATGAGTTCCCAATTTTTTTTGGGATTAGTTCTATTTCCTGCACTCCTGCCTTCTTGTTGTATCTGCTGTTTGAAATACTGTTGACTTTGATCATTTACTTCACTTTAGGTACTTTTTATTTTTTGTACTTTAGGGGAGTGTTGTGATTTAAGAGCCTGACTTAATTAGTTCTGCTCTCTGGTGACAGTGGGGGGGCAGTCTGGTTGAATTTTGGGCTATAAATCACTTAGGAAATTTTAGATTGTGCTAATTGTGATTGGCCAGGGGCATTTTACTTCTTTAATCATTGTTTTCAGCCTCTATAAAGGCATCATGTTTGAACAAAACTTTTCTTGAAGCAGGTTGTAACAATGCCTTGTATAGATCCAGGCACCTTGAATTGCTGTTTTCCCTGTAAAACCACCCTTCAGACTTCCCCGTTACTCAGCTGTGCAAAGAGAACTAGTTTATGCAGAGGCAAGCACTGCCCCATACATTTTGGAATAAATACTCCCATTACTACTTTATAATCCTTAAGTAATGATAACCATGGACATTAACTTTCATGCTATCTCCACAACCAGTTTGGTGGATATGGGCAGCCTGAGACAATGTAGCAATTGTATTATGTTTACTAATAACCAGTTTATTCTTAAACAAACTGATAAGGTATATGTGACAGATTTATTTATACAATGTCCCTGGAAGCTCTTGTGTAAAAACACTCATAATACCAACCAGGTTGTCAGAAATGCACACTCTACACACACCACATGCAGTATGGATAAGACACATAGACCCAAACATGCTGAGGCCATCTTTCTAAACCTCAAAGACCTCCCAGACATTGGATCTGAACAAATATCCTCAATAACCCCAGAAGTACTCTACCAAAACAATACCCACCACAAAGTCTCATCTTCAAAGCCCGTGAGGCATGTCTGCACACAACCCAATATTTTAGTCATAGGAGAATCCACTGTAAGATATACAGATGTTCCACTCACAAGGCTAACTAAGGTTAAAGTCACAGTCAGTTGTCCACCAGGGAACAGGATCCACCAGATCATACATGCAGTCAAGTCACTGACCACAAGTAGCAGTATGAGTTATACTCTTTGTGAATGTACATGAATGTAAATGTCTTGAAACATACCTCTCTGGATTGCATGAAGAGAGACATTATGGAGTTCTCAGACTGTATGTCCCAGGCTGGTATGAGCCTAGCTCTGAGCAGTATTCTACCTTCACCAAGGATGATGCCACAGTATGAGTAGAAGATGCTTAACTTTAATAAATTTCTTAGCTTCTGGTGTCTTTCCATTGGGAGGGGTTCGATATTTGTCAGCATATGAGGATATAGTTGACAAATCATGTTGTTTTGCCAAGGATGGACTGTGCCTGTTCCCTGTAGAATTTTGAATATTGGCTAAAACATTGGCCTCCTCCATACTGCCTTTTGTAGGCAAAGCCAAGCTGTCAAACCTTCCGACATAAGCAAACTAACCCAAGGGAACTTAAACATGTTGCTTCTCAGTGCCAGGAGCCTAAGCAAGAAACTCCAGTCCCTTCAAGTTCTCCTCAGCCTGGAGAATGTAGACATTTACACAATTACCGAGACATGGTTTATAGCCATGGAGAGCATCCCAGCAGTGCAGGACTACAATATCTTCTGCACATTTAGACCAGCTACTGCACAAGCAGGGACTAAAGATGGAAGTGTCTCAAACTCACCTCAAGGCTGGTCAGACAGGATGACATGCTTGAGCTACTCCACATCGAAATTACCATAGGCAAATTTCCATACCATATCCTTGCAAGCTAAAGGTCACCTTCTGTGACCCAGTAAACCCATAGCTCATACTTAAACTTACTGTAAACACTCACCATTTAACCCAATACTAAATTGATGGGTGACTTTAACTACCCCACGATAAACTGAGAATACTACACGTCCCCATACTTGTAGGTTTAGTGATTCCTGGACTTTGTAAACAGAAAAAAACCCTGGACAAGTCCATGGATCTACTAGAGGAGCAGACATACTGGACCTGGTACTCACAAAAATGGGAGAATGCAGCAATGCCTTTGAAATAAAAATCAAGCATGGGACCCCAGCTAACTTCATAACATTTAGGAGCTGTTCTAAGGCAGATTTTCTACTACTAATTGATAGCCTGTAACCAGTAAAGTACTTCAAACAGCATGGAAAAACATGTTAAAAGCAAACACCATGCTGACTGCACAGTTCATAGTTAGCATGGTGCTTGGCTTTAAGTGATAACCTGGCAAAATGTCAAGACCCCCTCCAAAAAAAACATTGAGAATATAGCTGCCTATGCTGAACTGTTCCCAAGAACCATGTACAATCATGTTAATAGATGCAAAGGGGCAGCTTGTCCTACCAGAAATAAACAAACGTAAAAAACAAACCATCCTGATGGAATCCAAACATCAGTAGGGTGTACAACAGAAGGAAGAAAGTTATAGAAAAGTTAGGAAGTGCAATACCCAGCAGGATAGAAACTCTCTCATCAATCTAAACAAAGAACTCAGAGCCTCCCAAGCCAAGGACAACCATAAAGCTTTCTTTAGCTATGTCCATATCAAAGGCAGTACACAACAGTGTGCAGACCTAATTGTAAATGGAGCCATCTATATAAAGCCAGAAGATATAGTAAATCTACTGGCTAGCACATTCAGCTCCAATTTTACCCCCCCCCCCCCCCCCACACACACACACATACCCTGTAAACCCACCAGGAAATACCATCATACATAACTCTCTGGCTGTCACTATGGAGCAGGTCCTAAATGCACTCTTCAAAGCCAAGAATACTGCATCGATAGGCCTCGATAATATCCCAGAATGCCTCCTAAAATGCATGAAATATGACCCACCAAGACCACTGGATTTACTATTTAACTGTAGCCTACAGACAAATCGTCAAGACTTGCGAATAGAGAACTGCAATGGTCATCACTCTGCATAAGGGCAGGCCATCAGTGGACCCTAGTAACTACAAACCTATAAGTCTAACTAGTATCACATGCAAAACCATGGAAAGAATTATTGTGAAAATTATTAATAATGACATAGGGAACCTTCAGTTACTGGATCTAACCCAGTTTGGCTTCATCAGTAGCAGATCATGCCTACTCTGCCTGGTAGACTTCTTTAAGAAGGTCACCAAGGCAATGGATAAGGGCAAAACAGTGCATATTGCATACCTCGAAATGGATAAAGCATTTAATACAGTACCCCACTTGCATTTTGTAAATAAAATCATGGAATTAGGCATAAAACCCTGTGTTATGCGTTGGATAGCCAGCTGAATTTCAGAAAACACCCAGGAAGTTAGGATTGTAGAATCTAACTCCACAAAGAGGCTGGTCACTAAAGGACTCCCTCTGGGCTGGGTCCACTCCTTTTGGGCATCTACTTCTTGGAAGTCAAGGTCAACATCAAGATCCTCTAGCTGACTAGGTTTGTAGATGATTGGAAAATAAGAGCAGTCATAGAATCCCCCCATGATACTGATATGCTGCAGGAAAGGCTAACACAGACAAATAGGCTCTGTATAGCAACCAGAGATCTCTTTATTCAGATGAAACTCCAACAGTTAAGCACTTTTATCTTATTCAATGACTTCTTCAGAACTGTTGAATAACATGCAGAAAGTCATTAAAATAGGCAAAACTCATTAGTCACATGTTAAAAACAACCAATGGGACATTTCCCAAATACATTTGATAATTATAAAGAATAATCAACCTGACAACACCCTGAAACAATGTGTATATATGTATGTATAAGATATACATGTTATAGGTATAAAAACATTTAACTGATTAAAAAACTTAAAAAAATACTAAATTAAAAAGTAAAACCCTAATACCATGATCTAAATGAAAATAGGTGACCAACTGAATCATCCTTCAAGACTTCTTAATTTCAATATGGGGTAAATAGAACAAGAATCATTACGATCAGGGGCTTTTCAAAGCATTAAGCCTCAAAATCCAAATCAGCTCTTTCCTACTTAGATGTTCATCAGTAAAAAAATCCCCTGGTATCCCTTTCCACATAATCAAGAACCACAAAAGTAAAACTGTGCCCTGGATTCAAGACTACATGTTTGAACAATGCATTGGAGGTTCTAGCCTTCGCTATATCATTAAAATGTTCATCTATCCTGTCCTTTAGTTTCTGCAAAGTTTTGCCAATATAAAATGCATCACACAATTGGCATAATGCACAGTAAACCACCTTCATAGAATCGCAATTAAAATGCTTACAGATATTGAATTTCCTGTTCCGAATAGAAAAATATTCACGTGTAAATAAAAGGACACTGGGAACAATGATTACATTTGAACATCCCCCTAGGTCTATTGTCATTACTGTTGTCATATCTCATTTCCAGTAAATTCTTGAAACATTTCCCTTTTCGAAATACTACTTTAAATTGGTTGCCCAATTTTGTTTTTATAGTATCAATACCCGAAATAACTGACCAATGTTCTCCAATATTCCATAAATATGAGGAGAATAGGTGACCACCAAACAATGCTTAAAGGGAGTGTCCTTTTCACCTGCAGTGGCCTTAACTAACTGCCACTCCATAGTCCTAATCACAGTTAATGGACCAGGCTTTGGCAACAAGGGGTTGAAAAAACCTTTAGTTCTTTTGGTGATTACTTTCACTGTTAAATTGTCCAAAAGATCAACTGGGCATCTCCTTTTGACAAACATATTTAACAAGCTGCTAACCTCCTGATGAAAAATAGTATCATCTGTAATCATACGAGCCAACCTCACAAGCTGACCCTTGACTACTGCCTTCTTTTGAAAAGGAGGATGGCAAACAGTATAATGAAGGTACGAATTGGAAAAAGTAGCCGTATAATGAATAAATGAGGTATAGCACTTATTAGTCAAATCTTTAGTTAACTGAACATCCAAAAATACGAGACTGTCAAAACTCATAGAATGGGTGAATCTTAAAAAGGATGTACAGGAATTGATTTAATTCAAAAAAATCATCTAATTTGACTTCAGCGTCAACCCAAATCAAAAATAATATCATCCAAAAATCTTGTGTAAAAATCCCAACATTCGCTGAAAGGACTATTAAATACATACTGTTGTTCCCAATATGCCATAAATAAATTCGCAAAACTTGGAGCACAAGCCACCCCCATTGTTACACCACTCAGCTGTTTAAAGAGCTGTCCATCAAAATATAAAAAAATGTTTGTCAGGACTAACTCCATTTAGGTCACCACCATATTAATACTGTTTGAATCCAACAAACAGTAGAGAAGCATAAGTTCTAACTAATCCAGCCCCTCCTGGTGGGGAATAATAGAATATAGGTTTTGTACATCTATGGTGACCAGTAGGCTATTAGATGAAAATTGTACCTGGGTTAATCTACGCAAATAATCCCAGGAAACCTTACATACCTGACCAATTTTATCCACTGAAGATTTTAGTCTGTTTTACTTTCCAGTTTAGTATTTTTTAAAGTTTTTTATTTAGTTACATTTTTTTATACATACAACATATATGTCATATATATATATATATATATATATATATATATATATATATATATATATATATATATATATATATATATATACACACATATACATATACACATTGGTTCAGGGTGTTGCCAGGTTGATGATTATTTATAATTATCAAGTGTATTTGGGAAATGTCTCATTGGTGGTTTTTAACATGTGACTAGTGCATTTTGACTGTTTTAATGACTTTGTGCACATTATTCAACAGTTCTGAAGAAGTCTTTGATTAAGACGGAAGCGCTTAACTGTTGGAGTTTCAGTGGCATAAAGAGCTCTGTGGTTGCTATACTGAGCCTGCCTTCCTTCGTTACTGGCTATTGACTATGGACTGTTTTGTAACACAGACAGATGACTGCTGCCAAATCCCTAGTTTAAAAGCTCATTGTCAAGAAATGCATTATAGTGCCCTTTGGAAAGTCAGCTTCTCTAGGAATCTACCTCATTGATAACATAACCCTAAGAGTTGACCCAGTAGTCAGGGATTTAGGGATGTATGGAGACAGTAACCTGGCTTTTGACCAACATATGACTAAGGTAGTAAGGAAATTGTTCTATGTTGCTCAACTTATAAGCAAGGGTGTTGTATTTAACATCCAAGGGAATCATTGTTCCACTGTATTCGCCCCTCATCAGACCCATCATTGAGTACAATGTTCACTTCTGTATGTACCTGACCAGGCACATGCAACAGCTGGAGCATCTACAGAGGTTTCTTGGAAAAAGAATACAGAGTATTAACAACACATCCACTGTGAATTGCCTCAAAGCACTACCTCTATGCTTGGTCTCCTGCAGACCATTTTGGGATGACCTATACAGGGCATTGTTGAAACCTGCTCTAATGGACCTTTTGCAAATCCACAAAATGAATAGCATCAGAACTACCAATCTAGGGAATTAAACCTTTTTTATAAAATACAAAATTTATGCTGGAGGGACATTTATATGTGTCAGGAAATACCCCTTTTCTGAAACAGGCTTCCTATCCATGTTTTTCCTTAACCCTATTTAAGTGTAACCTGGACCAGTGGATGGAAAGTCAGAAATTCACCCATGATCTGTCACCTATGTCTCTAATGGATAGATGCAGCATCTAAATACTCGACCACCCATGCCATACCTTACATATAACCCTTAAAAATCACCTGTAGGGTAGCAAAACATATTAGATACATTTGGGATGCATGGTTAGGTTTTGCCCTTGTGGTCATTAGCCTGGTATATAGCTATAAACCAATGGAAAATGTGTAATGTGCCTTTAAAGATGTACACCTTTGAGTAGTATACTGCAGTGTAGAGCCTGGAGATATTTATACAGCAGTTGCTAGATAACAAGTTCCTAACTGGCAATCAAGGATGTACAGTATATAGTGAAGTTGAGTGAAAGCAGCAAAAAGAAAGAAGTTAGTTCTTCACCTGGAGGATCATCATAAGTAAGACCAGTCAGTGCTAATCTTTTGCCGTACCTTGTAGAAATAATTGATGTTAAGTTGTCTATCTTGCCTTTATTCTTGCTGTTTGGAATCAGAGCCGATCCTCGGCTCCGACTCAGCCATCTTCAATAGCTCGAGAGCTATTTACTGGCTTGAGGCTACCCCTTATCCCATGATGCCTAGCGGCAGCTACCCAGATCTCATTTGTCGCTTCAGCTGCGAGGTGTGTCATTTTCTGGCTCAGGCTTGTATATTTTCAATTTTTTGTATATTCTCTTAGACCCTTTAAACTAATGGATATTTTACTTTTCTTAGCTTTATTCTGTATGTGTTGTTGAGTACTTATTTTCCCTTTTATTTAGAACTCGTTTAAGTTAGAGAGTTCTACCCCTCCCCCTCTCCCTAGGATAGCCGTTTAACTTAGAGGCTCTCCTTTCTTTTTTTGCTATCATTAAAAAAAAAAGAGGTTATATATATTTATAGGTGAACTTGTTTAGAGTAGTACTTATTTGTCTGTCTGTGTTTCCCTTGTGGTACTTAGTTTTTTGTAGTTTGGTCATGTCTAAGGAAGCTAAAGTATCTGGCTTTAAAAAGTGTGATTCATGCTGTCTCTGACAGATGGGCACACTAGTTGCATCTATTGTTTGGGCTCTGTTCACCTGCAGGACTCTTGTTCTATTTGCCATGCCTTTAGTCCAAGAGTCCTGCAGGAGCGTAAGAACAAATTGATCCTTAGGGGTCGGTTAAAACCTCAGGATTCACTGGCAAAGAGTTCACAGCCAGTAAAATCCCTGAAATTCACTAAGCCATCGGCTCCACCTTCGGAATGGACTCTTGTACAGGATTTACCGAGTATGTCGGTTCCGGCTGGCACCGACAAGACAACCCCTCCGTCGGCTCCATGGGATGTTTCGGAGCCATCTAAGAGCCATAAGAGGCAGAGATCCCCTTCATTAGAGTCAGTTCATTCAGCTCCTCGGTCTCCATTATTGCAAAGTGAATGTAGCCACCATTCTACACACTCCTATCGATCCTCTAGGCTGTTGGATCATGATGTGGAGAGAGTAGTAAGTCGGTTGCTTAAATCACAGGCACTAGCAAAATTATTGTCTAGCCCTCCTCAACAGGTATCGGCTCCATCCACCTCTTTTTCTGTTCCTCCTCTGACTCCATTGAGTTCAGAGCCAGAGTTCGTTGGGGTTCGAGGAGTGGAACCATCGGCTCCGATCACTATCTCTCCTTTGGCTCTGACTTCAGCTCTGATTACCTCGATAGTTCCTTCAATCGAGGAATCTCGATGCCAGGGCTCCCTCATCGGCTCCGAGGGGGTGAGTGGCATCGGACCCTTGTCTGACCCCATTCTCCCTCTCAGAGCATCGGCGCAGATGAGCTTGGCTCCAACATCAGCCTAAGAGCCATCCCCCTTGGCACGGAGAAAGATTCCTATTTCTTCGGAACCGGAGCTTTCTCTGCCTCAAGGCAGGGACGCCTTTGTGGTCATGCGGAGTGTGCTGTCCCCAAGACAGCTCCACTACCAGCTCCATCGGCTCCATCCCCCATAGTGTCTGTGCCAACCTCTGCTCCTCCTCCAGACCTGGAGCGTAGGGAACTGGTGCCCCAGGACACAACATTGGGTGTTTCCTCTTCTTCTGAGGCCTCCCCTGATCACTCAGAGGAGCCCCCTCGGACAGAGAAGTGCAAGAGGAAGCACATTGACTCCCCTGAGTCTGTCACTTCTGATACAGACTTAGATGAACTGGAAGGGTCCCCGAGATCCCACTCTGAAGATGTTTCCTTTTCGGACATCCTTGAAATGCTTAGGCAGAGGGGGAAATGGCCTCCCCTAGCCCCTACCGAGGATGAGTCTGTATTCCTGGACACTTTCGGTTCCCGACTTTCCACCTCCTGGCTTTCTCCTCCTCTCGACCCACTTATGTCTGTAGTGGCTCAAAAGGCTTGGTCAGCTCCAGACACAGTGGAACCAACTCTAAGGAGACCTAATAAATTTATTACAGCCCCCCAGGATAAGCAATTCCTTTCTAAAGGTGTGCCCATTGATTCCATGGTGGTAGCAGCAGCCACCAAGAGAGAGTTAGCAGAGACCTCTTCATCTGTTTATCCTCCTAACAAGGAGTCTAGGACGATGGACAGGTACGGAAAGCGAATGCTTGCTTCAGCGACCTTCTCCATGAGTTCCCTGAACTATCTATGTTATTTTACTCGCCTTCAAAGGGGATCTCCTTAAAGAGCTTGGAGATACCCTTCAAGATCCTACAGCTGAGGGAGTATAAGCCAAAGTAGCTTCCCATGGGCTCAAGCTGAATGCCAAGAAATGTATAGTTATCCTCTTTGGGAAAAAGCATGTATTCCGTGAATTACCATATAGGTGGCAGTACACTAAACACCGAAAGTGTAATAAGACACTTAGGGACACAGGTGGACAGTGGTCTCACCTTCGATAACCACATCACCACAACAATCAGGAAATCCTTCTATGTGGCACACCTCATCACTAAGGGCTTTTCATCCAGAAAAAAGGAGGTCATTGTCCCACTGTACTCATCCCTCATTGGACCCATTATAGAATACAACGCCCCCTTTGGTATGTGCCTCTCAAGACATCTGCAACAACTGGAAAGGCCGCAGAAATACCTCACTAAAAGAATCACAGGCCTAAAGCAGATACCCTACGCTGACCGCCTTAAAAAACTCCAGCTATACTCTGTTGCATATCGTCTACTCAGAGGTGATCTCTGCTTAACATACAAGGCCATGTCAAACCTAAAGTTGTTGGACATGCTACACTTAAAGAAATTCCAATCCCTTAGAGCCACACGCTCCAGGGATCTAAACCTTGTCATCACAATAAACAAAACATGCTGGAGGGATAGGTTCCTGACCCAGAGACTCCCCAGACTCTGGAATAGATTGCCCATACATGTCAAGCAGAGTGCCTCTTTGGCCCTCTTCAAAAGGAACCTTGACGATTGGATAGGAGAAAGGAAATTCACCCTGGAGATCACGTCAGTCACCCTGTTAGACAGGGGTCCAGGGAAGTAAATAGTGTGGGAAGAAATAGCCAGGGAATTGTTATGGCTAGGCTTGTATAGGCCCTAGGGCTGATAGCCTATTACCAACCTATGAACCCAGCTAGCGACTCTTAATTTAGTAGTTAACTCCATCATGAGGCTCATTTCCTATGCAGCCGATGGAGCAAGTAGAGCCGCGGGCACGGGTGTGGCCCTCAGGAGGCATTCTTGGATGTGGCTGTGTCACTTTGCAGAACCCTTTTGAGCGTCCTTCACCAATACCCCCTCCGATGGCCCTTTCTCTTTGGGCCACAGGTGAAAGACACATTGACTAGGTGTGAGCAAGAAGGCAAGACTCTTTCTGCTGTGGGAGTCCATTTTTCCACTCCCTCTAGACCTTACCCCCAAGGGTCAGAAGTGTGGGAATATGTGGTTCCGCAAATCTCAGGGAGCCTTGTCTGACACATGTGGTGATTTTTCCTCCAGAGGCAGAGGGGGAAACAACAATAATAGATGCCGCCCTCATGGCAGAGGGGGTCTGCAGAATCAGGGTAACAGAGAATCCTTCTCTGACAAGCCCTTCCTGCATCCCTGAAGGGTTGCCTGGCTGCTCACCTCTGGAGGCAGTCGGGGGAAGACTTTCGCTGTACCCAAAAGCCTGGCAAAATTTAACAAGAGACAGATAGGTACTATCCATTATATCCGGAGGTTACAAAATTCCCTTCCATCAATCCCCCTTACAGTCAAAAAAGGCCCTTCCAAATGTTCCACCCAATCTGAAGGAGCAAGCAGTAATAGAAGTTTCAAAACTGCTAGAACAAAGAGCCATTCAGGAAGTTCCCCGCAGACCAACATGGATCTGGAACTTACTCAAGATTCTTTTTGGTACCAAAAAAGACAGGAGACTGAAGACCGATTCTGGATCTCAGCAGACTAAACAAATCTGTGCAAAGAACAAAGTTTTGGATGGTCACGTTACAGTCCATTCTACCCTTCCTGGGTCAGGACAATTGGATGTGCTCCATAGATCTTCAGGATGCGTACTACCATATCAAGATGGACAGACGCTCCAGGAGATTTCTTCACTTTTGGGTGGGGGGCCACTCATTACCAGTTCAGAGCTCTGCCCTTTGGTCTCACCACAGCCCCCAAGGTGTTCACCAAATGTATGGCAGTGGTCACGGCTCATCCAAAACATCAAGGATTCCAGGTGTTTCCATATCTAGATGACTGGCTCCTTACTACTACCACCAGGCATCAACTCTTACAAGCACAGGATTATACAATCACATCTTGCACCCAGCTAGGTATTACAATAAATTTTGAAAAATCTGCCTTGTTGCCCTGTCAGTCTATCACTTACATAGGAGCAGAAATAAACACAAGGGAAATGTTCACAAGATTACCACTGGAAAGAGTGTCCACAATTCGTCAACAAGCGCAAATCCTAATGCAGAGCAAAAGGATCCAAGTCAGATATGTCCTTCAAGCTCTGGGCACCATGGCAGCTGCCATTCTTCTACTTCCATTGGCGGTTTCCACATGAGAATTCTTCAGTGGTTTCTTTTCACGCAGTGGTCTTTCCAGGGGCTACCCATGTCTCACATTATCCTGATTATGAAGGCATGCAAAAGGCACCTTTCCTGGTGGATGGTCTCCCCACTAGTGACTCAGGGAAGACCTTTCATACAGCCCCCTGTGGTAGCCACAGTGACTACAGATGCCTCCCTGATAGGGTGGGGGGGCATTATCTGGGCAGGACAGTCCAAGGCACTTGGCAACCTCACGAGTACCATCTGCATATAAATGTCCTGGAAATGAAAGCAGTGCTCCTAGCATTGCAAGCCCTTCAAGACTCCCTTCCTTCCAGGACCATTGCAATTCAAACAGACAACATGTCAGTGGTGTGGTACATCACCAAGCAGGGCGGAACCAGATCTTACCCCCTGTGTCGAGAAGCACTCAGACTGTGGCAGTGGGCGATTTCCTCCCAACATTTTCTGATTGCGACGCACATCCCTGGGAGATCCAATGTCATAGCGGACAGGCTCAGCAGAGCTATCCTCATGCCTCACAAGTGGTCTCTGAATCAGGAAGTTGCGTATCTTATCTTCCACAAATGGGGACAGCCTTGCTGCGATCGTTTTGCCACCCCTTTCAACAGCAAATGCAGCAACTACTTCTCCCTTCTTCCACTTCCAGGTCACATACCCAGAGATGCTCTAGTTTACAATTGGCCTCAGGGACTTCTTTATGCCTTTCCTCCATTTCCCCTGATACCAAAACTCATGCAGAAAGCAAAATCGTTGGGTTGCAAAATGATCCTCATTGCCCCCTACTGGCCCCGACAGATATGTTTCCCATTCCTGCACCCCTACCTTCTCGATCAGCCCTGGACTCTGGACCCGATTCCAGATCTCCTGATTCATCAATCAGGTGGGTTGCATCAATCCCTCCAAACTTTCCAGCTCACAGCTTAGTTGCTCCACTTCCAACCTTAGCCAGGCTTCCCAACATTTCCCCATTGTTTCCTCACATAAGTCTGCAACGAGAAAAACTTATGCTAGCAAATGGAAATGTTTTTCTTATTGGGCAGAGTCTAGGAATGTGGATCCCTTCTCAGCCGTAGTCCACGAAATTCTTGAATTTCTAGTACAACTTTTTCACTCTGGGGCTGCTTCCACTACGATTAGGGTGCAATTAGCGGCCATTTCTAATTTTCATATCAGTTTGCCAAATTCTAACATCATGTCTCATAAGCTCTGTAAAGCTTTTTTGAGAGGAACATCTCTTCTTAGACCTGCAGTGAGAGATCCCCCTCCTCCTTGGGACCTTAATTTCTATACCCCTTCCTTCTGGCCTTTGTCCACTCTACAGATTTAATCAATAGAATCTAACTTTATTCTAGCCCTTGTGTTTTTCTTTCTTCTGCTTTTCTCTCTTTCTCTTTCTCTGACCTACAAATCATTACTTTAGAATTCTGAGTGTTCTTGTACTCGATTGTATTTCTAACCTTTGCATAGACTGTGAGATATTATTCAAAGACACAATTTTTACTTTTATATTGTATTTTAAACCTTGCATAGACTGCGAGCTATTATTCATAGAAACAATTTTTATTCCCTCAAAACATTTTTAATCTCTTTGTATTTGAATTTAGTCATTTTTAATTATTGTATTTTTTTTTGTAATGTACTAATGCTTGGAGCTTATCTCCCTGGGCCTCTATTGAAAATGGACATGTATCCAGCTAGACTAGCCCAGCCAACAAATGTAAAATAAATAAATAAATACATTTAGTCCTAACTTCCTTAATTCTGCCTCCTTTTGAACCAGCAGCATCCTGCTCCATCAAGTTTCTCTCTTGGAAGACACTCTTTCTGGTTGCTATCACTTCAGCTAGGAGTGTCTCAGAACTTCAAGCACTATGTGTTCGTCCTCCTTACCTGGTGTTTCACAAGGCCAGAGTTTCTCTGAGGACTAATCCTTCATTTCTTCCTAAAGTCTGCTCAGAAAATAATTTAAATCAATCTGTAGATCTCCCTGTGTTCTTCCCCAATCATAGCAACAAGGCAGAGTACAAGCTTCACCAATTGGACGTTCACAGACAATTGCATTTTTACCTACATAGAACTAAAGAAATAAGAAAGTCAGACCAATTATTCCTTTCTTATGCCTTAAACAAACAAGAACACCCATGTTTCCAAGGTGACCTTATCCAGATGGTTGTCCCACACTATTACTTTTATTTACCAGTTACAGAATAAAGAGTTACCAACTAAACCAAAAGGTCATTCTACTAGGGCATTAGCCACCTCCATAGCTTTTCAGGCTAGGTTGCCCATGGATTCCATCTGTGCAGCTGCCACATGGGCAAACCCTCATACCTTTATTTCTCATTACAAGGTGGATATGGTCTACAGGAGCAGAGCTGACTTTGGTTCCACTGTTCTGAAGAGTCTGTTCCATTGAGCCACCCAGGATGTTAGGTGCTAGGGATGCTTTTCCAAACAGCAAGAATGAAGGCGAGATAGAGAACTTAACATTAAGAAGTTATGTACCTACCATAATGTTCCATGTTAGTTGTCTTCATCTCATCTTCTTTCTTGCGTCCCTCCCTCTGTCCCCCCATCCTAGTGGATCGAGAGGAGTCCTTTTTCACTGGCTGAGTATTTTTTTATTGTTATTCTTCTGGCTAGGTCTTCCTAACCTATTCTAAATATTAGAATGCATGGAACAACCAGTTTTTTGATAACTGGTTTCTCTCATATTATGTCTGGATTAGCTATTCAAATGAGATCTGGGTAGCTGTCGCTAGGCATCATGGGATAAGGGGTAGCCTCCAATTTTATCCCTCTCTAGTTACTACAGCTCTGCATATCACCATTATTCTTAAAAATTGGTACCAAAACACTTTTTCTGCATTCCTCAGGCATCCTCTCACTTTCTAAGATTTCATTAAACAATCTGGTTAAAAACTCCACTGCCACTTCACCTAAACACCTCCATGCTTCCACAGGTATGTCATCTGGGCCATCAGCCTTTCCATTCTTCATTCTCTTCATAGCTATCCTTACTTCCTCCTTGCTAATCCATTGCACTTCATGATTTACTATCCCTACATCATTCGACCTTCTCTCCCTCTCACTCTCTTCATTCATCAACCCCTCAAAGTACTCTTTCTATCTGCTCAACACACTCTCCTCGCTTGTGAGTATGTTTCCCTCATTATCCTTTATCACCTTTCCCTGCTTGGTGCTTTATGGATACATAAAATATTGTACCATGTATTTAGAGAACATTTCAGAGACCATCATATTAAAGAAGATATATGACATGGCATATTTTGACTTAAAATGGATGTGTGGTTCAGTGATATGATCTGGCTGTAAATAAACATATTCCAAGTGCATAATAAATGTTGCTGTATGAATAGGGTTGCCAGCTTTCTTTGTGGCTAAAACTGGACTAAGATCACGCCCCTCGCATCACCCATAACTCCACCCATTCCCACCCCCTCTCCCATCAATGTTCCGCCCATTTATGACATCACCATGACATCAGCTGATGGGAACGCCCTCTTTTTCTGTTCCAGATGCATGCCAATTTAACAAACACTGACAGTCTGTTTCCTTACCAATAAAACTATAAACTCTATTAAGTTTTCAATAAACTGTGATTAGTAATCCATTCCCAGCTTTGCAGACCACTACAATGCAGCAGAGTAACCCTCTGATAGTTTCAGCTTTTGGTCTCAGAAGTATAGGATAATATTAAAAAAACTGCCACTCCAAAGGTAAACATTATAAAAACATCATGCTCTACTACATTGTTTATTCAGATCAGTCATCAGTCAAAAGTAGAGCACTTCCTTTTTTGCACAAATTCTTAATCTGATTAGACCTTTAAACCTTTAAGCACATTTTATGGAATCTTAAATTTGCAATCTCATGTTCTACAACAGCAGCTACATCTTCAGTGAGTGAAAAAAACCACAATCAAAAAATTAACTTGAAAACTGAATTTTAACCAAATGCTTGATTATAAGTCTTCTGAAGGAAGTACACAATGATAAAGGAAAACACTATAAATAACATTCTATTCCACTTTTAACACTTCAGTTACAATTACAGTACAATTACTACAGCACTTTCTGCTATTCTTGCATTCTCAAAATAATAGTAAACAGCAAAATTACATAGGACAATCACAACTACTCCATTGTTGTTTTCATCTCAAAATGCTATAAATCAATAAGCAACATATTACTGTTTAAAAATACTGTCAATGCAGACACTGCTATAAATGTAAAATGAACTTAGCTCTTACTGTAACTTCTGCGGAGTGGAATGTTATTTATAGAAGTCTTATAGCCTACATCCAGAATCGTGTTATCCTTGGAATTCTGCACCTTAAGTAAGCATCAGTGTAAATCCACAATATTCAACATACAGTGTGAATTTCTCAAAGCTGCTCTCTGCAACTAATACAGCCTCAATTATTCAACGTACCCTTAGTGGGTTACTCTTATTGTGATAAGCTGTGACTTGTTAAATCAGCAACCATTTCCTGACAAGCAAAAAAAAAAACATGCGAACAGACATTCATAATAGCAATTGTTAAAGGTACACTTCTATGACACAAATGTGCTTTCATATTAGTTTCAGACACCATAATGGAAGCATAAACACAGGAAAGCTATTTTTAGAATGCACTCAGTGCTTAATATCCATATGGCCAGCCTTTCAGTTCATCACAGTACTCTGGTAGGAAGACATATGCTGTCTGCAGTGTCTAAAGCTGCAGAAAAACAGTTGTAATCTGCAAGAACTCTCACATCATCAAAGAAGGAATCCCTTCTACTGTATTTGCCATATCATGATAAAGTTAAACCCACCTACACAACTGACACTGACTTTAATTGGTAGCGCAGCAACAGCAAATGGCTCTCTACTGTAACAACTTAAGACCAGACAGTATAAGCCTCCGAGTGCATGGAGACTGTATTATGACAAATGCATAGCCAGAATAATACAAAAGCAAGCAAATTATTTTCAAACTGACCAACTACTTAAAACTTCCCGACGGACACAAACAGAAAACACTCATCCGGTCTGTATGATCAGAAGTCTAAAAGAGCAGTTTCAGACAGGTTAGGTTAAATGCTTGTCTGCTTGCTTCATATTTACATTCAGCACCACCAAACCAATAAAATAATAACAATGATCTCTTTTCTCACTTTGATCTGCTACATATGTAACTAAGACAAGCGTAGCCACATTGGAAGGTAGTAACATCACCGAACCACAACTTTTTCCTGCGACAATAAAGGTAATATTCCTCACAAGTATTACACAGCCACACACTTCAGAAAACGGACCCTGATTGCCTTCAGAAAAAAAAACAAAGCTGCTTACATGCTTTATGACATAAAACGGAGTTTGCTTACCATGGGTGGATGACTCTGATACCAGGCTTAGTGTTTATAGGGAACCCGCATACTTTTTAAAATTCACGTTTGCATCTGATCATGATGCATGCACACTCGTGAGTCCTCCGTTGGGTCCTAAAACATTACAAGTCTTGCAGGTTGCACCTGTAAAAGCCCCTCCCCCTCTCTCTATGGTTCCGGCACCTATGCAAAAGGACAAAATTCACCTCTATGTTTACCCCACAAGGTGTCCCTAATTTTGGCTCATTCAAAACCCGGACTTCACATGTCCGGTTTTGAATGAAAATTGTAATCGGACAATTTGTCAGAAAACCGGACAGTCCGGTGAAAAACCGGACATCTGGCAACCCTATGTATGAATCAAGTTAGCAATAGTGAGCAAAGGAAAAATCACAGTGTAATGCTCTTATAAGCACAAAAGCCTTCCCATACATAGCCGTAGCTTTTCACATGTATGCTGAAACTTAACCCTGGAGGAAGACTTATGCACCACCAACTTTGCTGTGGTTTTATTTTATATTAATCATGAGACATATCATATGGCTCAATAGTCAGTTACACTGAGAAGGCAGCAGACATGTTTTCTTTAATTGGGGGACACCTCATAGGACAGACAGTCGTTTCCAATTTTTTATGCATGTTCTGTGTATGTACTTGCACATCATTGGTTCATAGGTTCATAGGTTGGTACTAGGCTATCAGCCCTAGGGCCTATACAAGCCTAACCAAAACAATTCCCTGGCTATTTCTTCCCACACTATTTACTGATTGATATTGATAACGTAAAATTATCTTGGTTAGATTCAGTTGTAAACATAAAAAACTTGAGCATTTTCAATGTGAGAACAGGTATTCCTAAACTATGCAACTGTGCTCCTGAAACAAGAACAGGAAGTCAGATAGCTACATCCTGCATTTCTGTATAAATTTCACAACTTTTATTTTTAATTATTTCTGTGTTCTTAAATACTTGAAAATGTCACTTTTAAAGATAAATAATGTTTGATTTCTGAGCACTTAAACACTCGAAAATGTCACTTTTAGAGATAAATACATGTTTGATTTAGGTGTGGCATTAGAATAATACAGTACATTCATGATTTTAACGTACACTGTATTTGCCAGTGGGAAAAGTGATAAATACATACTAGTTGTGAAACAAAGTTGATGCAAGTTTACAGGCTATTATATTCTGAGATCTGCCTTAGCCAGACTTGGTCCTTGCTTACTTGGTATTGGTAAAAGGCTTGAACATCTTGCACTGTATTTTATGGGCAAAACAGGTATTCAGTCCTTTACAGACTATGCTGTTCTGTGGGTTTAATTGTGGAAAACATAAAACACCATCTTGTAGTTTTTGATAGTTGTCAATATTTTTAATCATAGGAAGCATCACTTTTAATGGGAAATGTGTTGTTTTAGTCCTGAAGTTTTAACAGTTCTCTGCATGTATATATAGCATATTAACCACTCTGAACACTATTACATGCTAATGTTAGGGAAAAAATGAATCCCGTTATACATTGCTGCATGCTCTACAACTGCCACGTTGGCCTTTTGGTAACCCTGAAACTTTATGATGCTATCAGCTAAAATTTACTGGCCAACACATCTATATATTAATTTGTAAAGTTTACTTAGGTTGTGTTTTAAGGTACAAAAAAGGAAGAACTGAATCATGAATTTGTGTGGGACAAGTCACTATTCTTGTTGTTTCTTTTTTTATGTATGAACTTTTGAAGTGCCTGAAAATACCAGATGTTCATCATATCTATCACTGCTACAGTAGCTTTAGCTATATGGGTTACACTGAATCAAGGATATAACAGATAGCTAGCTTCCAAAGCTTCAGGGCACCTTCCATGTGCCCAAACTGTCAGGGAGCTTGAGCTGAGCTGAATAAACGACAAGTTTGGACACAAAGCCTGTCAGAGCTTTACTATCACAGAAGGGTATGCTCCTGTGATGGTTTTGAGGATTGACAGCTTATGATTTTCCTTTGCTGAGCAGGTAAATTCCCTTAGGAGGAAAAAAATCTTCCATTTTCTTATGTGTGTTACTGTTTTATCACTTTCATCTTCAGGAAAGTGATTTTAAAGTTACGAGTGTTGTGTTTTAATGGACAGTCTTAAGAATGTAACATAATTATCAACGGAGAGCTGTTTTTTCCTATCAGTTTAAAAGTGGTGTAAAGTAAATTTTTTTCTGCGGAGAAATTGTGTTCATTTTACTTTTGTGGGAGCTGGCATAGTGTTTTAATGTGCTTTTTACTGTTTCAGACAAATGGGTTTTGTAAATCATTCATCAAGGTTACAGAAGACAGTGGAAGGAAATTTCTCCTTTTCAGGGGGTTAGCCTGTTTTGTTTCCACCCGTTCTTCATCACATGTTGTCCCAAGGAGTGATATAACCAGTCCCTCTTTTCCAAGTGAGAAAGGGTTTTTATTCAAGGATGTTCCAAAGAAAGAAAGAAAATAAATGCTTGGGGAACAGTTCTGGATCTTTCTTTCCTGAACCTGTTTGTGATAGTGCCCAAGTTCAAAATGATGTCACTTCACAATATGTTACTTCTTCCTTCTCTTTCTAGTTTCCTAGAACAAACTCATTTGCTCATGCTGCCGCATCCGGGGCAGTCGATGCGCCAGCATTGGGGACCCAGGGTGCTGATGAGAAGTGGGCTACAGGCCAAACGAAATTCATTACTATGAAGTTGGAAACATGCATCCCCGTGTAGAACATTTGAACTGGCCACCCATGTCAGCCAAAAGGAAATCATCACCAAGGAACTCATGAAATGAGTTATGAATCACTGGATCTGGATCACTGGCCATTGGCCATCTAGCCACCTACAGCTGATGAAATGATGACACTGTACTACTCTGGCAGTGAGAAGCAAGAAGCTGGCAAAAGGTTTATGGTGGATAGCTGGGCTGCAAGAAGCATAATCACTTTCTGACAAATATCAGACCACCTGGCAGTGCTCACCATCGATGGTACCATCAAGACCCACATTCTTTCCATCTAAGCACCAACTGAGATGAGGTCGGACTAAGACAAGGATGACTTCTAACACCAGCTCCAATGCATGCTGGATTTGATCCCACAGACCTTAATGATGATTTTGGTGGGAGACTTCAATGCCCAGATCGGCAAAGACAGGTCTGGTTATGAAGGAATGATGGGTAGATTTGGCCATGGGAACATGAATGGTAATGGTCTACACCTGCTGTCCTTTGCTGAATCAAATTATCTCATTGTGAGAAATAGCCATTTCTGGCATCCTTGCAAACACCAGCTCACATGACAAAACCCATCTGTGAGGACTCAGCCATATTAGACTACATTCTGGTCAAATCTCACTTCTGATCATCGTTCAAGGATATCCGTGCTATGGGTGGACCTGATTGTGGCTGTAATCATTACCACAACCATGCCATTGTCCAGCTTTTCTTACAGTGAACAATGCACAAGTCACCTCTGCCGGCCAGGCTGGACTGGAAGCAACTGATGGCTCATGCCCACAAAAAGTAATTCCAGATTGCACTGTCAAACTGGTTCGCAGCATTAGCCTAAATGGAGGATGTGGATGAGGCAGAAAAGCAGATATCAAACTTCATTAGAGAATGCACCAAATCTCTATGCCCATCCAACCACCACTGGAATCAGCCATGGATATCTGATGAGTGCCTGGATCTCATAGCCCAGTACAAGCAGGTAAAGCTGGTCAACTATGAATGATACTGGCAGCTCAACTGAGAAGTTCGCCAGAGGCTGAAAGCAGAAAGGGAAGCATATTGGAGTCAGGTGGCAGCCAACCCTGAGGAGGTGGCATCCAGACATGAGTACCGCACCCTGTACAGCACCTTCAAATGACTGACTGGGGAGACCAAATCCACCAGCAACAACATAAAAAAAAAGCAGATGGGACATTTGTGTATTCATCTCATGAATGCCTGAAATGTTGGAGGGAATTCTTTCAAGAGCTTTGCAGCCATGACTCAGCTCATAGGCCAATGATTGTTCCACTACCCATTGATCTCCTTGAGGCCTCAATGACTGATGCAAAGCCAACAGTTGAAGAGATGAAATGAGCTATCAGAATACTGAGAAATGGCAATGTACCAGGAGTAGATCAGGTCACTGTGGAAGCAATCAAGGTTGGAGGCGACATCCTGCTATACCAACTCCATGCACTAATCGAGCTGCTATGGGTTATGAAACAGATACCATCTACATGGAAGAAGGCCATCATCGCACCCATCTAGAAGAAGGGGGACAACGGGGAATACAAGATCCACCTCAAGCTAGAACTGATTAAGTTTGAGGTTTTCAGAATGTGATACCTGCACCAAATCTTGGGAATCTCACTTCAGGACCTCATTAGAAATGAGAGCTTCTGGACCAAATGTGATCAGCAGCCAATGATCAGCGAACAGATCCAGAACAGAAGGCTGCGCTAATTTGGACACGTGCAGGATGGTCACCTGCCTCTTGCCATACAGACTATTATGGAAAGAGTGTCCTGTGAACTGGAGTTCACAAATATGTACAAAAGAAGACATGGGCTAAACAGGTTAAAGAGGACCTGAGAAGTTGGTGGCTCGACCAACAGGAGGCCAGAAACATTGCCATGGACTGGATAGCATGGAAAGGCATAATGATGGAAGTCATGAAGGAAGTCCAGAATTCAGTAGCACCCACAGCAGCAGCATACTGACTATGGGGTTGACCACCTCTGCTGGCTGCCAGTTAGGGACAAAAGTAGAAGAAGTTTCCTGGTAACACTAGACTTAAAAGATGCTTATCCTCATACCCCTATTTATCTAGACTTCAGATGTTTCTTAAGGTTTTGTGTATCTGGATCATATTATCATTTTCCTGCCTTACCCTATGGACTATCCACTACACTGAAAGTATTCATATAGTTTTCAGCTCCAGTTATAACTCTTTGCAGGCTACAGTGCATCCACAATTTCCATATTTAGACAACTTGCTTATCTTTACAGAGTATCAGGAATCACTCCCTGTATTTCTCCTTCTCTTGGATGTGAGATCTCTTACACAATCTGGGATTTCGAGAGAACATTCAAAAGTCTTTCTTGACTCTTTCACACAGGATTGTGTTCCTGGGATGTCAACTGGGCTCTTCAGTTCAAAGAGCCTTTCTTCCACAGGAAAATATAGATCTATATCTAAATCTATTTCTAAGCTTTTTCACAAAGACTTCAGTCACTGTCTGGGAATAAATCAGGATTTTGGGTCTCATGGCATTTATGACTATCACGATACCCCTTTCAAGACTCCAAATGAGAAAGATACAATGGTATCTGAAATCTCTTTGTTCCCTGCATTAACACACTTTATCTTTTAAAATCCCAGTGCTTGGGTTTGTCAGAAAAGAAATCATTAGGTGGAGACAACAGATATCCTTAAATCCTGGTCTCCTCTTCTCCCACTCTCTCCCTGCTTCAAAGCAGTCAGTCACCTCAGATGCCTCAGACTTTACTTGGGGAGCAGTTTCAGTAGGGATTAAAGTGCAAGGGGTGTGGAACACCAAGGAGAAATGCAAGCAAATAAATGTCAAGGGGTATTTGCCCTGATTAAGGCACTGGACTGTCTGAACAATTTTTGGTTCCCAGAACTTCTTCAGGTTGTTACAGACAATAACACTATCATGTGGTACATCAACATGTGAGGGGGAGCCAGGTCATTCCACTTTTGCGGTCTAGCCATTTTAGCTTGAGATGTAACTTCACACTGCATTCTCACTGTACAGGTATCGTATATTCTGCCAGAGAAAATTGTGTGGCAGCCAAGCTGAAAAGGACCAGGGCAGACCCTCACAAATTTCATAGGGGTCTTGCAAGATTTGATCCATCTATAGAAAGTTCCTCAAGTAGACTTCTTTGATTCCTCTCTGAACAATTAAATGATAAGATTCTATTCCAGGACTCCATGCAAAAAGGCCTAGAAGACAGATGCCTTTCCTTTTGCTTTTCCACCCTCTCCACTAATATCCAGGGTACTTCTGAAGATTCAGAAGGAATCCCACAAGATCACTGTGGTGACTCCCTTCCAGCCTGGCAAACATGGTTCTCCCTTCTTTTGGAAATAGCCAAGGGGAGTTACCACAAGCTTCCTCACAGACTGGATCAACTCACACAAGAACAGGGGTATTTGCTACACTTCAGTATCAGTCAGCATCAGTTGACTGCCTGGATGATAAGGTCTTAATTCCTTTTAGCACCTGTTTATGGAGGACATGCAGCAGGTACTAATGGAGGCAAGAAAGCCTGCTACTAGAAAATCATATTTGGCAAATGGAAAAGCTTTTCTTGTTGGTGCCAACAACACAACCAGCACCCATTCAGAGCTAGTTTTTCTCTGGTTTTACAATAGTTGTGTGAGTTATTATCCTGCGGCCATTCTTATTCCTCTGATATTTTGTAGACAGATATCAAGGTTTATTTATCTTCCAGTTCAGCATGTCTGCCTCATGATCCTCCTTCTTCAATACAATCTCTTGTCAAATTGTTTTTGAAAGGGGTTTTGCTTAAAAGGCCTCCAAGAAAACTAGCGGCTCCTTCTTGGGATCTTAATTTTGTCCTAGAAAAGCTAACACTTGCTCTATTTGAATCCACTAACCTGACTGACTTGTGGTTCTTAACATTCAAATTAGTTGTACTGATTACTCTGACCACTGTAAGACGGGTATCTGAGTTTCAAGCCCTTAAGGCTAGTCTGCAGTAACTCATTTTCCCTCTGATAGGGTTTCTTTCAGAAACAGTCCTCCTTTTATGCCTACAGTGGTATCTGAGTTTACTTCAAGCTAAGCTATCTTTCTACTCATTTTCTTTCCTGAACCTAAAAATGAGGGAGAAAGGATACTTCACACTTTGGATGTCCACTCAGGTACTGTCTTGACAGATCTAAAGTTTTCAGATCTCCAGATCAATTGTTCATTTCTTGTGAAGGTAAGAAGCATGGACAACCTATGTCAAAGCAGACTATTTCCAAATAGTTGTCTAAGGCTATTACCTTTTGTTATACTCACCATAACAAATCTATTCCAGGCAGAGTCAAGGCCCACTCTACTAGGGTATTGGCTTCATCTGTAGCTTTTTTGGAAAGGGTTGAATTCTAGCAGTATTCCAGAAACTACTGCTTGGTCCTCTCTATATATTTTTACAAAGCACTATAAGCTTGATTCCTTCTCTGTGTACAGATCAGGCTTTGCTAGGACTATTCTCCATGGGTACCTGGGCTCATCTTCTTCCTCTTCCCAAATGTAGTTAGCTAGGCTAATCTACTCATATGGCTAAAGCTACCATAGCAATGGTATGATGAAAGTAGTACAATAGTGTAAGCTGAACTTACCATAGCAATAGATGTTTGAATGATCACTGCTGCAATAGCCACAGACTTCCTCCATTCCCCTTGTTTTTTGTGTGCTTTCTATGCCAGGGTGTGGACATTTATTTTTTGCTGTTCTTAGCATTGTCCTTTCAGGGCTCAGCCTCCCCTGTCTCTGTTGGCAGAAAAGCTCTGAAGGGCTTTGCTCCCAAACTTGTATCATCTCAGGTTAAGCTGCCTGACAGTTTGGGCATGTGGAAGGTGCCCTGAAGTGGCTGGATGTTATATCCTTGACAGGATATAACCCATATAGCAAGTGCTACTGCAGCAGTGGTCATTTGAATATTTACTGGTATGGTAAGCTTACTTACACAACTATACTTTCTGGGAGACAAATGAACAATGGTCTACTGTGTTGCTTCACAGTGTGAAATATTTGATTTTAAGATGTACTTTTTAGTGCTTCCTAAGAATGGCAACATATATGCTATTTTTTGTGAAATTTGAAGTTTAAAGGATGTCACGTTCTAGTGTAGAAGAAATTACACAACATTTGCATTGAAACTATAACAATGAAAACAAATAATAAAAGGCAAAGCATCAGTTATGTCTTTCTTTCATAATATTCCAAAGAAGATTGCGCTACCATATTTCATCCTCAGACTACCTTGATAAACCCTTTCAAAAACAGTGTGCCTTATTTGTGATCAACTAGTAGAAACCAATTTAATTCAGAATTCTACAGAAAATAAATTGCATTGTTTCTGTTTCTTCTTCACAAATACACATATTTTGAAAGTGTGAACCCATATATTTCCAGTCTTTTGTCTGGGATGAAGTGAATGTAGACTGCCCTCCCAGAATAAGCCTTCTGCTAAGGCAATTTTCATTGTACTGTGTATAAAGTCAATGAGATTATCTAGAAGTAAAATATATGACTGTTTCAAAGCTGAGTATTTTAGCTAGTTTCATACAAATATAGCCTTACGAGAGTAAGTCCCTTTAGATATTACATTTTGTACAGATAAAGTCATATTTTTTCTGGTATGTATTTCAACTCCAAATGTACGTGCACACACACACACATTTACTTTCCCTAATGTAGTCCCTTTCTGATAGGGGTATGCTGTAAGCAAGCAACATAAATTGCTTACACAGAAGAAATGTGATTGTTTTTCATGAAAGTACTTGGTCTCATTTCACACACAGGCTGTTCCCCCAGTGATACTCCTTCCTCACAGAGTGCATGACTTTGAATGACAAGGTTATATGAAAGGAGAAGTATAAAGATGGGAAAAATGTTCCGTGTATAATTTTCTCTTTTCTTTAGAAAGCATCTTGTTTCAAGATGGATGCCAATAGGCTGGCCTTATCTTTAGTTTCCTTTCATGTAGATGAGCACTACCAACATGAATATTTCTATCACAGAAAGTTCCAACATAGAAAATCTGAAATGGTGCCGAATATGGAAAGGCACAGATAAGGGGGTCTGTATATTCTTTGTAAGCAAAATAATACAAAGACGCTCTGTTTTTATTGGTCATTGGCTATAGCTTAATATATACAATTTATTCTGCATAAAAGCAATAATATAAAAAAGAAGTTTCTTGTGTTTGCAGAGATGAGACCTTTATTGCTTAGTCTCCCACGTTAAGTGTGTAATTTGCATTAATAGAAATTATTTTAGTCTGCTGAACTGTGTTGAATTAAATTATTTTTACTATAAATGTTGCATGCATTGTTATTAAGAAAAAATTGAGCTTATTATTTTTTTCCTGGTGTACATTTTGTCTAGTTTTACTTAAAGATGCCCCCACCCAGTCATTTGACTGTGATCGAATTATGTAAATTCCACCTAAATTTAGTTTCTGCCAGTGTTTCGTCTTGGTTCACATTCGCACAATACCTGGTAATCCTTTGCTACCATTGGTATTGGTTCCAGTTCCAGATATTTGACTGTGATCAAGTGACAGAAAAATATATTTCTTATCCTTTTGCCTACAGGTTGCCATGTCATCCCCAGAATGAATCCTTTCGGACAGAGTATAAAAGTCATTATCTATCTATATAAATATCTATCAATATGTGTATGCATGCACACAGACTTGCCCTTTCTGACAGAGTGTGTATATATTGATCTACTTTAAATAATCGAATTACCTCTTTGTTAAATCGCAGAAGAGCGAGACTACATAGCTGAAAACGTAATTCAGCGAACTCCTGAAATGTCAAATTTTGCAGCTGGGAAACTAACCACTTGGCCACTATGGGGAACTTTGCCCTTTTCTCAACTGTAGTGCAATGTCGGAGTTGGTGTGTTTAGTTAGAGGAGGCATGTGTGTGTGTGGGGGGGTGCAGCCCCTACTTTGGTGGGTTTAATTTGCTTCTGTTTGTGTTTTGATTATTAGTGGCCAAGTGGTTAGTTTTCCAGCGGCAAAATATGATGTTCTGGATGTTCACTGAATTACATTTTCTGCAACATGGTCTCGATCTTTTGTGATTTGTCAAAGTGGTAATTCAATTATTTAAAATAGAATCTATATATATATATATATATATATATATATATATATATATATATATATATATATATATAGATATATGTAAAAAGATGACATCAGAGTCCAACAGACTGTCATGGACTTTATTAAGATGTAGTAATATAAAATTGTTAGCGCTTTCAGGATAACCCTTCTTCAGACAATCTTCTTCTTCTTTTGACTTTTCCCGGTTAGGGGTCAACACAGCAGATCACCTGTCCGCTCATGATTGGTAGTGGAGTTTTACGGTGTCGAGTTGCCAGCCCGGTGCCCAACCTTCCACAGAAGGCACACACATGCACGCACTCATGCCTAGAGCCAATTTAGAGTGTCCAATCCACCTACAGCATGTCTTTGGGATGAGGGAGGAAACCAGAGCACGTGGAGGAAACCCACACGACCACAGGGAGGACATGCAGACTCCATACAGATGTCATTCCAGCCAAGGATCGATACTATACTTGGAAACAAAATATAACTCACTTTCTTTTTCCTCTACATTCTTTTTCTGCATTATTATGTTCTGTGCTTTATTCACTTTTTTATTCATTACTTTATTATAACCCAACCATACTTTCTCTGCCTCATAGTCCCTATCTGTAAACATGTTAGCTGTATTTTAAACTTCCTTCTCACATTCCTTCCTGTTACTGCACAAACGTTTAACCCTGATCATTTCCCTATAAGGAATGGAAGAAATAGTGTGTGGGGGTGACAACTAGTTGCATGCAACATAAAGCTTGGTTGTCCCATTTTTCTAAATATTTTAGTTTTAAGTTTACCATCTTCTTGCACTTCTATTTTAATATCCAGATAATTTACTGTCTTTCCTTTTTGTAACCCATCAAATTTGATCTCAAACCTGTTCACTTGCAAACGTTTCCATCTCTCCATAGCCCCCTTACAAACAAAAAATCAAATCATCAATGTATCTGTAAAAATGAACAACATGTTTTCTTAAAATCATTCCTATATACATATGGATTTTCATAGAGACCCATAAATAAATTAGCATATGTGGGGTTAAAAGCTGCCCCACACTTCTGATAATACAGAGAGCCATCAAATTCAAATATATTATTTTTCCAAACAGAACAATGTTAGTTCTATAATATACTATGTACTGGGGCTTTTCCCCAGAAAAAATTCTATAGCTTCTATGCCATCACTATGTTTTATACTGGTGTATAGGCTGACTACATCTGTCACTATAAAAACATGTTCTTCTGCCATACGATTTTCTTTACTTTGTCCAGAAAATCAAAACTGTCTTTGATATATGAAGGTAGCTGTATAACCTTTTTTAACAAAAATTGATGCAAAAAACATCCCAAATTATGCGTTGCATAATTGCAGACAGATACAATGGGACAACCTGGAGGGTTAACCTTGCTTTTATGTATTTTAGGTACACAACAAAACTTTGCCAACTCATTGCTTTTATTTAGAAACTTATTTTTAGCATCGTCATGACTAAAATAATTTAGTCTAACCCCTTTATGTATTAATTTTTCATAGTTCTTAACCATCTCCTGATAAGTTAAGAAACCTACTTTATCATAAATTTTGTCATTTTCTAGATACTGTAAACACATATTTACATACTGTGTGTAATGCATTATTACTAGTTGTCCCCCCTTATCTGCAGGCTTAAATATGAGTTCCTTTCTTTCCCTTAAAACTTTTAAAGTGACCCATTCTTTTTGTATCAAATTATATTGCATTTCACTTCTAAAAAACTTATTGCACTATATGTATGTGTTTGTGTATACATTATCATGAATGGTTGACGCACAAAAGATTGAAGAGAACATGTTGAACATTTATTTCAATGATAACATAAATATCCGAAACCCAATAGATCAAAAAAGAAAAACAAATTCCTTTTCTGGCTTGTAAATCATAACCTTACCAAGCTATTTAGACCAAATTTGTCTGAATAATGGCAGTGTTATTGAAAGTGATTTGCTACGGTAAGGTGGACGGTTAGGGTTAAGGGCAGGGTTAGGATTACCATGCAATACTAAGGTGGCCTGAATATTTTCGTGTTTTTTAGTATAATATTGGGATTAGATGAAGTGGGATAGATCAGGTGTGTTTGGATTACCCATGTTTAGATCAAAGACTAATATATGTCTGTGTATGTGTGTATGTGTTGCTAGTTTTTCATTATTCATTGCTCAGACTCACAGTTGTGTAGCACTGTCTTCACCCCAAACACAATATACAAGTAATCAGACAAGAAGAAGAAAGTTGAGGGCACATCAACAAACTCCCTAAATTAGAACTCAAACTTGGAAGCAGAAGGCCCAAAGTCTGGAAGTACACACTGAAGAAATATATGCTTCTATAAGTTTCCTAATTCAAATCTTGTCTCTTTTCTATAGCTGCCCTGCCATGTTATATAGCCAGCATAATCATCTTTCTTTGCATATATTTTTTTTATTTTCCTAGCATGCCATTCTGTATATAATTTCTTACAAACGTCTAAAAAATGTGTCATGCTGAGCAGTCTTCTGCAAGTATATAGACAATCTGTCACATATTCTGTTATACCATCCTGTTTATCAGCATGGAGTGCTTACTTATCTGTCTCTTTACATATTTAATTTTATATATATATATATATATATATATATATATGAATACATATATATATATATATATATATATATATATATATATATATATATATATATGAATACATATATATGTGTGTATATATATATATATATATATATATATATATATATATATATATATATATAGTGATTATTTTAGACAGTAACTCAGTTTTATAATTTAAGGTATTCCATTTATATATTGCAAATTCTGTTACTAGTGTTACCTGGTCTACTTATGCAGAGATGCTTTGGTTGGTGAAAGAATTAAGCCAACTTTTGTATAGCTAATGGAAGGGGGGCTGCACATGGTATCTCCATGTTACCCTTAAGTTACATTGTTAGGTGTCTCTCATAAATAGTACATAACAGAAGTGAAAAACCACCATCTTAACACAACTTAAAGGAGAAAAAAACTTAAAAAAAATAAAACAGGACAAATAAGGACAGAATTCAATCGGAAAGTAATCATTCAGAAATACTTTCACCTTTAGGTTTCTTTAGGTCCATCTCAAAATGTCATTGCAGTTATATGTGTATAATGCAGCATTGATATAATTATAAATATACATACATATGTATGTGTGTGTGTGTGTGTCTGTGTATGCATGCATATGTGTGCAGGCTGTGCCCGCTTGTACAAGGTAATAGTTTTAGAATTTGTTGTGCTCTTTTTCACGGGGCACATGCTGCTGAAAGTCTGCAATGAAATATGTCTTCTATCTGTCACTGGATAAGTACTTTGCATTCGTAAATTGTACTTTTTCCAAGTCAAATATAAGTACTACTGTTATTTCTGTGCATTATTTGTTAGGTTTGTACACACAAAATCATTTTAGAGCTCAGCATTTTTGCCATTGCATATAAAAGTGTATTTATTATTTATTTTTATTTTATTTTACATTTGATGACTGGATTAATCCGACTGAGCTAATAGTCCTTTTTCAGCAGAAGCCCAGGGATAAAAGCTCCACAGTTACAATACAAATATATAAAAAGCAATAATCAAAAACATCGTAGCTAATATACACAAATATATACTGGAAACAGAGATAACAAAAAGCATACAGGTTTACAATAATGTGGTAAGTCACATTAATAGCTATAGTAAGACAACAAGAGTGAGTAGGGTCAAGATAAGGATAGATGGTGTATAGTTTTAGGGCACAAGGTTATTCATGGAAGGTGAGTGCAGAGACAGAACCAGTGACTTTTCAAATATTCTTTGGTAGCTGTTTTGAATTGGTTGGATTGTTTAATAGCCCTAATTACTAATGGCAGTTTGTTCCAAGAAATGGAAGGATTGAAGCTATAGAGGTTGCAGCCACTTTTTGTATTTGGATTGTAGATTTGCACTAGGTCCTGGTTAGAGAAGCGGAGAGGCCTATTAGGCGTAAGATGGCTGATAAAGGATGGAATGAATGATCTGAAGCTGAGTGAGAAAAAGCTGGTGAGGATATTCTAGTCAGTTTAGGTATTTTAGGGATAGACAATGATAGGATTTATATGCTTGGTGTGCTGCGAATCTCACCACCTTGTTGTAGGTGGATTCCAGCTTAGCTAAAAGAGAAGAGTTAAGATTTGTTAGGATGAGACTGCCATATAATAGGCAAGGTAGCAGATAGGCTTGGGCAAGGGTTACTTTAGCTTTGTTAGTAAGGAATTTTTTGTTCCTGTAAAGGAGGCCGAATTTTTGGTGAGTCTTTCTGATACAGTTATTTACATGCAAGTCAAACTTTAGCTGGTCATCAATAGTGACACCTAGGAGTTTAGTGCTAGTTTCTACACTAATAGGAGTGCTACTGAGAGATAGTATAGAGAAAATAGGTTTGAGATAGATAAAGTTTTTGGGAAGAAAAAGTAAGAGCTTTGTTTTCTTAGGATTTAGAATAAGCTGTTTGTTTGTGCCCCAGGTTTCTTCTGAGTTAAAGGAAATCTGAGTGGCAGTGAGAGGCTCAGAGGGAGTATCAGCAGTAGTGATAACTCTACAGTCATCCGCATATTGTACAAGGGATGATAGAGGACAGGAAGTTTAGAGACAATTAGTAAAGATATTGAAAAGCAGTGGGCCAAGAATGGAACCCTGGGGGACACCCATCCTAACAAGGAAAGGAAGAGAGAGAGCAGGCAGCCATCTCACTGATTGAAGTCAGTCAGATAGATAGCTAGGAAACCAGGTGAGAGTAGTGGTAGAGAAGTTAAGGTCAGTCAGTTTGTTAAGGAGGAGAGGCTGAGACACCGTATCAAAGGCTTTTGATAAGTCAAGGAATAAACAAGAGAGAGACAAGTTTCTTATTATCTCTGGCCAATGAGATAGTATTAATGAAAGATAAGAGGGCAGTGGAGGTGCTATGTTTTGGGCGAAAGCCGTGTTGTGTGGGTGTGAGCAGGGTTTCCTGTAGTAGATATTGCATGACTTGATTATGGATGCATTTTTTAAGTACTTTAGAAAGAGGAGGAAGTATATCAATGGGTCTGAAGCTAGAGATTTCTGGGGAGTTACATCCTTTGTGCATAGGTAGAGTGCAGAATTTTTTCCGAACTGAGAAAACCTTAGATTCAGAGAGGGAGTGATTTATTAATATAGATAAAGGAATAGCAAGAGAGTCAGCTGCAACCTGAAGGAAATAAAGAGGGATGTTATCAGCTGATATGGAGCACAGTTTTAGTTTAGAGAGTAGAGATTTAATATAGTTGGTGGGTACAGAATGCAGAGAGAAAGTATCAGAAGCCTTTAGAGTAGGAGAGGAGGCAGGATGCTTAGTAGAGTTGGTTGAGGAGGTGACAGAGTTTACCATCTTTGAGATGGATTCAGTGAAGTAAGAGGTGAAGATGTTATCCATTTCTTCTGGTGACTTTGTAGGGTAGGGGTTGGGAGATAAAGGGTTCCCAGGATATAATATTTGATTGTTTGGGTTCCAAATTTTTTTCGGATTAGTTCTTTTTCCTGCACTCCTGCCTTCTTGCTGTATCTGCTGTTTGAAGCACTGTTGACTTTGATCGTTTACTTCACTTTAGGTACTTTATTAAAGTTTTTTATTTTTTGTACTTTAGGGGAATTTTGTGATTTAAGAGCCTGAACTAGTTAGTTCTGGTATCTGGTGACAGTGAGGGATAGTCTGGTCGAATTTTGGGCTATAAATCACTTAGCAAATTTTAGATTGTGCTAGCTGAGATTGGCCAGGGGCCATTTTACTTCTTTAATCGTTGTTTTCAGCCTTTATAAAGGCATCATGTTTGCACAAAACTTGGCTTCTTGAAGCAGGTTTTAACAGTGCCCTGTATAGATGCAGGCACCTTGAATTGCTGTTTTCCTTGTAAAACCAAAGAAACACACAAACCACACCAAGAAAGAGCTGGAATGAAAGCTTTACTGGTGCATTCGGTACCTCGGCTTACACCTTCAAGGAATATTTAGTACACCAAACAGCACATATTTTTATACAACTTCATTTATTGAATAATTGAATAATAATACAATTAATTAAATATAAATGACCTATTCCCCTTCCCATTAAATATACCAACACTCAAAACAGTCCTTCTATATATTAAAGTCCCTTAATATTATATATAAGTAATACATTTAAATTTCATCTGATACTTCTAAATTTAATGCCTCTAAATATATGAAGAAATATTCAAAATTATGTTATAATGAATTTATAAACTACATAAAACACATTGCTATTACTATATTATACTGGTATAAATAAATATCAGGACAGAGAAGTAATATGCATTTAAACCCTCTTCAGCTAATTTTTAATTCACATTTAAATGTATGTCCAGATTTAACCCCCCCCCTGGGTATAAAATGCCAAGGTTAATAATGCATTTAGTTTCTAACCACATTAATTTCCTAGCAAATTCATCCCCTTGACAATGACTAGGCTTGGCCAGCATACTATAAAAGAAGGTTGAATTTGAACAATCATGGTTTGTTTGTGTCTTTCGGCTTTTCCCTGTTAGGGGTCACCACAGCGGAACTCCGGTCCGCTAATGATTGGCAGTTGATTTTTACGTACCGGCTTGCCAGGCCTGATGCACAACCTTCAACGAAGGTACGCCCATTCACACATGTCTCCATGCAGAAGATGCTGTAGCTGAGAATCGAACCGGACAGCGTCTTACAAAATCTAAACAATCATGGTACCTAGCAAAATGTTCTAATACAAGGCTTTCCACTCTTCATCTCCTGATGTCACCTAAATGTTCCATAATTTGTTTTTTCACTTCCCTTTTAGTCTGCCCTATATACCATTTTACTGAAGAGTATCCACACCCTAAAATGAAAATCACCCCCCAGGATTCACAATTATACTGATCTCTGGCCTTATATAACTTCCCATTGATGTTGACCCCATCTGTATTCTTAATCTTCTTACACACTATGTATTTTCCACAAGGGAAGCTGCCCTTCCTTCCATGCTGTCTTTCCAACTTGCTTATGGATAACAATTCCTTGAAATTCTTAAATCTACTATAGGAAAAAGTAACCCTCTCCGGAAAGAGTCTCCTGAGGTTCCCATCATTGGTGATAATAGGCCAGAATCTAATCAGTAACTTTTTCAGAATCTCTGAAAAAGGTGAATATTTATTTACAAAGAACATTTTGCTTTGGTCCTCTCCTTCGTTCAAATTCCAAACTTCACTTCAGTTGCTCTGTACTTCTTTTCGCATAGCAGTATATGCTAGCCCCAGTCTTTACCTGACTTTATTTTCAGCTACGGTTAGAACTCCCTCATCATAGCCTCTGCTCTGAAGTTTGTTCCTAACCCTCTCAAACTCAACCCTCAGCCTTGCTTTATCTGAGGCATTATTGGCTATACATAGATATACACCATATGGTAGTGATGATAACAGGTGGGGAGCATGCATGCTGTTAGCCATGAGGAAATTGTTGACAGCAGTACCTTTAACAAAACGTCTAAATTCTACTGTAAAGTCTCTCTCCACAAAGAATTCCAAATCTTAATATTGTACTGTTTCCCTGCTGGTATTGAATGTGAATTCCAGACTAAAGTGATTATCCTACAACTGCAACATAAAATTCTGAAATTCTTCCATTCCCCCCTTACAAACAAAAATAAGATCATCTATGTATCTCTTAAATAGTATGACCCTTTGTTTGTAGAACTCAGAATTGTAAATGTAAGAATTTTCAAAATGGTTCATAAAAAGAATTGCGTATACAGGGGCATAAGCTGCCCCCATCACAGTTCCTTCTTTTTGCAAAAAGTATTTGTTACCAAAAACAAAACAATTATGGGTTAAACAAAATTCCAACAAATGTATGAGAAAGTCTGTGCGTGGACCTTCCCCTAAAGTGTTTATAACTGCTTCCAAACCGCATTTGTTTTTGATATTCATATACAATGACTTGATATCCAAACTGGCCCAGTAATAATCATTAGACCACTTCATGCCTCCTATAGTGTCTGAAAGCTCTTTTCCATTCTTGATGTGTGACATGATTCTGTTCAGATAATTCTTAAGCTGAAAATCCAGAAACATCACACATTTTGCAAATAAGCTCCCCTTCCGGACACTATGGGCCTTCCTGGTGGATTGTGGATATCCTTATGTATCTTAGGTATCACTTTGAATCCGGCATCCTTGGGATTTTTAATGCATAGTTTTTTAACATCTGATGAACATAAGAAACCAAGCCTTTCCCCTCTCTCCAAAATTTCCGACAGAAGTACATTAAATTCTTTGACAGGGTTGTGGGACAATATCTCATATACTGATGTATCCTTCAAATAGGTCATGGCCATATTATTGTACTGATTTTTAGTCATAATCACCCAGTTGCCCCCCTTGCCTGCCTGTGTAAATATGTGTTTATCACAATTCTGCCTTAGCTGTTGCAGAACCTCCCACTGTGTTTTAGTCAAGTTAAATTTATTATTGTTCCTTCTAAAGTGCTGATACTCAATTTCTAACTGTTTGCATAACACACCCTCAAAAACACATATATTGGCAGATAATTTGGGTGGGATAAAGGGACTATTGTATGGTACTTGTGGTATTTGTAATCTCCCATAACCTGTGATAAAGCTTGCATTACTGTCAACAACATGACCCCCCCCCAGCATGCTTTCAACTACTTCATGTTCCTCATAGTCATAAATAGCCATATTTAATAAAGAATCTTCCCCACAGCTGTTAGTGTCATCATAACTTGCATCATTTATTGTGTCATTAACATTTTCCACAGATTCTTGACTTAACCCGCCTTTTTTATTATCAAAATATACTTTTAAATGTAACTTACGACAAAAACAGGTCACTTCCAAGATTAAGTCAGCAAAGCTGGGAAAATGAGTGGGGATGAACTTCAACCCTTTATCCAAAAGAGAAATGATGTCCTGATCTAGTGACAAATCAGACAAGTTCACAATTTTTAAATAATCCACATTTCTTACGTTAGCATTTAATCCAGCAGCTAAAGAAAATGTCTGAGTCACCCCTCGATGATATTCTGCTTCATTCGGCACATTAATACAATAGGTCCTGGTTAGAGAAGCGGAGAGGCCTATTAGGAGTATACAGGGAGATGAGAGAGGTTAGGTTAGGACAGTAAGATGGCTGATAAAGGATGGAATGAATGATCTGAAGCTGAGTGAGAAGAAGCTGGTGAGGATATTCTAGTCAGTTTAGGTATTTTAGAGATAGACAATGATGGGATTTATAGGTTTGGTGTGCTGCGAATCTGGCCACCTTGTTGTAGGTGGATTCCAGCTTAGCTAAAAGAGAAGAGTTAAGATTTGTTAGGATTTGAGCTCCATATAATAGGAAACATAGCAGATAGGCTTGGGCAAGGGTTAATTTAGCTTTATCAGTAAGGAATTTTTTGTTCCTGTAAAGGAGGCCGATTTTTTGGTGAATCTTTCTGATACAATTATTTACATGCAAATCAAACTTAAGTTGGTCATCAACAGTGAAACCTAGGAGTTTAGTGCTAGTTTCTACACTAACAGGAGTGTTATTGAGAGATAGTATAGAGAAATAGGTTTGACGTGGATAATGTTTTGGGGAAGAAAACGTAAGAGCTTTGCTTTCTTAGAATTTAAAATAAGCTGGTTGTTTGAGAGCCAGGTTTTTTCTGAGTTAAAGGAAATGTGAGTGGCAGTGAGAAGCTCAGAGGGAGAATCAGCAGTAGTGATAACTCTAGAGTCATCCGCATATTGTACAAGGGATGATAGAGGACAGAAAGCTTAGAGACAATTAATAAAGATATTGAAAAGCAGTGGGCCAAGAATGGAACCCTAAGGGATACCCATTCTAACAGGGAGCGGAAGAGAGAGAGAGAGCAGACAGCCATCTCACTGACTGAAGTCAGTCAGACAGATAGCTAGGAAACCAGATGAGAGTAGTGGTAGAGAAGTTAAGGTCAGTCAGTTTGTTAAGGAGGAGAGGTTGAGACACCGTATCAAAGGCTTTTGATAGATCAAGGAATAAACAAGTGAGAGACAAGTTTCTTATTATCTCTGGCAATGAGATAGCACCTCCACTGCCCTCTTATCTTTCATTAATACTATGTTTTGGACGAAAGCCGTGTTGTGTGGGTGTGAGCAGGGTTTCCTGTAGTAGATATTGCATGACTTGATTATGGATGCATTTTTCAAGTACTTTAAAAAGAGGAGGAAGTATAGCAATGTGTCTAAAGTTAGAGATTTCTGAGGAGTTACCTCCTTTGTGTATAGGTAGAGTGTAGAATTGTTTCCATATTGATGGAACCTTAGATTCAGAGAGGGAGCGGTTTGTTAATATAGATAAAGGGATAGCAAGAGAGTCAGCTGCAACCTGAAGGAAATAAAGAGGGATGTTATCAGCTGATGTGGAGCACAGTTTTAGTTTAGAGAGTAGAGATTTAATATAGTTGGTGGGTACAGAATGCAGAGAGAAAGTATCAGAAGCCTTTTGAGTAGGAGAGGAGGCAGGATGCTTAGTAGAGTTGGTTGAGGAGGTGACAGAGTTTACCATCTTTGAGATGGATTCAGTGAAGTAAGAGGTGAAGATGTTAACCATTTCTTCTAGTGACTTTGTAGGGTAGGGGTTGGGAGATGAAGGATTCCCAGGATATAATATTTGATTGACTGAGTTCCAAAACTTTTTGGGATTAGTTATTTTTCCTGCACTCCTGCCTTCTTGCTGTATCTGCTGTTTGAAATACTGTTGAGTTTGATCATTTACTTCACTTTAGGTACTTTATTAAAGTTTTTTATTTTTTGTACTTTAGGAGAATTTTGTGATTTAAAAGCCTGAATTATTTAGTTCTGCTCTCTGGTGACAGTGGGGGATAATCTGGTCGAATTTTGGGCTATAAATCACTTAGCAAATTTTAGATTGTGCTAGTTGTGATTGGCCAGGGGTCATTTTACTTTATTAATCGTTGTTTTCATCCTCTATAAAGGCATCATGTTTGCACAAAACTTGGCTTCTAGAAGCAGGTTTTAACAGTTCCATGTATAGATCCAGGCACTGCTGTTTCCCTGTAAAACCACCCTTCAGACTTCCCCCTTACTCAGCTGTGCAAAGAGCAACTAGTTTATGCAGAAGCAAGCACTGCCCCAACCGTTTTAGAATAAGTACTCTCATTTACCCGCGGTAGTGGTGCTGCGGTAGCGTTGTCGCCTCACAGCAAGACGTTGTCCCGTTCGATTCTCAGCTAGAGCGTCTTCTGTGTGGAGGCATACGTGAATGGGCGTGCCTCCATTGAAGGTTGTGCATCAGGGCTGGTAACTTGGCATGTAAAAATCCACTACCAAACATTAGCGGACCGGAGTTCCGCTGTGGCGACTCCTAACCGGGATAAGCCGAAAGACACAACAACTCTCATTACTACTTTATAATCCTTAAGTAATGGTAACCAAGGACATTAACTTTCATGCTATCTCCGCAACCAATTTGGTGGATATGGGCAGCCCGAGACAATGTAGCAATTGCATTATGTTTACTAATAACTAGTTTATTCTTAAACAAACTGATAAGGTATATATGACAGATATATTTACACAATGTACCTGGAAGCTCTTGTGTAAAAGCAGTCATAATACCAACCAGGTTGTCAGAAATGCACATTCTACACACACCATATGCAGTATGGCTCAGACACATAGATCCAAACATGCTGAGGCCATCTTTCTAAACCACAAAGACCTCCCAGACATTGGATCTGAACAAATATCCTCAGTAACCCCAGTAGTACTCTACCAAAACAATACCCACCACATAGCCTCGTCTTCAAAGCCCGTGAGGCAAGTCTGCACACAACCCAATATTTTAGTCAAAGTAGAATCCACTGTGAGATATACAAATGTCCCACTCACCAGGCTAACTAAGGTTAAAGTCACAGTCAGTTGTCCACCAGGGACCAGGATCCACCAGATCATGCATGCAGTCAAGTCACTGACCACAAGTACCAGTATGACTCAGTCATAGTCTACGTGAATATACATGAATATAAATGTCCTGAAACATACCTCTCTGGATTGTATGAAGAGAGACATTATGGAGTTCCCAGATTCTGTGTCCCAGGCTAGTATGAGCCTAGCTCTGAGCAGTATTCCACCTTTACCAAGGATGATGCCACAGTATGAGCAGAAGATGCTTAACTTTAATAAATTTCTTAGCTTCTGGTGTCTTTCCATTGGGAGGGGTTTGAAATTTGTTAGCATAGGAGGATATAGTTGACAGATCATGTTGTTTTGCCAAGGATGGACTATGCCTGTTCCCTTTAGATTTTTCAGTATTGGCTTATACATTGGCCTCCTCCATACTGCCTTTTGTAGGCAAAGCCAAGCTGCCAAACCTTACGACATAAGCAAACTAACCCAAGGGAACTTAAACATGTTGCTTCTCAGTGCCAGGAGCCTAAGCAAGAAACTCCAGTCCCTTCAAGTTCTCCTCAGCCTGGAGAATGTAGACATTTGCGCAATTTCTGAGACACAGTTTATAGCCATGGAGATCATCTCAGCAGTGCAGGGCTACAATATCTAATGCAATTTAGACCAGCTACTGCACAAGCAGGGACTAAAGATGGAGGTGTCAATCTACGCTGATAGCAAGCTCACCTCAAGGCTGGTCAGACAGGATGGCACGCTTGAGCTACTCCACATCAAAATTACCATAGGCAAAGTTCCATACCATATCCGTGCAAGCTATAGGTCACCTTCTGTGACCCAGTAAACCCATAGCTCATACTTACTGGAGACACTCACCATTTAACCCAGTACTAAAGTAATGGGCGACTTTAACTACCCCACTATAAACCGAGAATACTACACGACCCCATTCTTGCAGGCTTAGTGATTCTACTAAGGGAGCAAACATACTGGACCTGGTACTCACAAAAATGTAATATTCTTTCTTATAACGTCAGACCATATAGCTGTCTCCTTTGAAATAAAAATCAAGCACGGGACAACAGCTAACCTCATAACATTTGGAAACTATTCTAAGGTCAATTTTTTATTATTAATTGATAGCCTGTAACTAGTAAAGTACTTCAAACAGCATGGAAAAAATGTTTAAAGCAAACACCATGCTGACTGCACAGTTCATAGTTAGCATGGTACTTGGCTTTAAGTGATAACCTGGCAAAATTTCAAGAACCCCTCCAAAAAACACCTTGAGAATATAGCTGCCTATGCTGAACTGTTCACAAGAACCATGTACAATCGTGTTAATAGATGCAAAGGGACAGCTTGTCCTACCAGAAATAAACTCAGAACAAACTTAAAAAAACAAATCATCATGATGGAATCCAAGCATCAGTAGGGTGTGCAACAGAAGGAAGAAAGTCATAGAAAACTTAGGAAGTGCAATACCTAGCAGGATAGAAACTCTCTCATCAATCTAAACAAACAACTCAGAGTCTACCAAAGCCAATTTTGAGGTAGAAATAGCCCCCCAAGCCAAGGACAACCATCATGCTTTCTTTAGCTATGTCCATATCAAAGGCAGTACACAACAGTGTGGAGACCTAATTGTAAATGGAGCCACCTATATATAGCCAGAAGATATAGTAAATCTACTGGCTAGTACATTCAGCTCCAGTTTTACCCCCCCCCCCCACACACACACACATACCCTGTAAACCCACCAGGAAATACCATCATACATAACTCTCTGGCTATCACTAGGGAGCAGGTCCTAAATCCACTCTTCAAAGCCAAGAATACTGCATCGATAGGCCTTGATAATATCCCAGAATGCCTCCTAAAATGCATGAAATATGACCTACCAAGACCACTGGATTTACTATTTAACTGTAGCCTACAGAAAAATCTTCATGACTTGCGAATAGAGAACTGCAATAGTCATCCCTCTGCATAAGGGCAGGCCATCAGTGGACCCTAGTAACTACAAACCTATAAGTCTAACTAGTATCACATGCAAAACCATGGAAAGAATTATTGTGACAATTATTAATAATGACATAGGAAACCTTCAGTTACTGGATCGAACCCAGTTTGGCTTCATTAGCAGCAGATCATGCCTACTCTGCCTGGTAGACCTTTTTGAGAAGGTCACCAAGGCAATGGATAAGGGCAAAGCAGTGCATATTGCATACCTCGAAATAGATAAAGCATTTAATACAGTACCTTACTTGCATTTTGTAAATAAACTAATGGAATTAGGCATAAAACCCTGTGTTATGCGTTGGATAGCCAGCTGACTTTCACAAAACACCCAGGAAGTTAGGATTGTGGAATCCAGCTCCAGAAAGAGGCTGGTCACTAGAGGACTCCTTCTGGGTTCTGGGCTAGGTCCACTCCTTTTAGGCATCTACTTCTTGGAAGTCAGGGCCAACATCAAGGCCCTCTGGCTGACCAGTTTTGTAGATGATTGGAAAATAAGAGCGGTCATAATCCCCCCATGATACTGATATCCTGCAGGAAAGGCTAACACAGACAAATAGGCCCAGTATAGCAACCACAGATCTCTTTATTCACCTGGAACTCCAACAGTTAAGCACTTTTGTCTTAATCAAAGACTTCTTCAGAACTGTTGAATAACATGCAGAAAGTCATTAAAATAGGCAAAACTCATTAGTCACATGTTAAAAACCACCAATGGGACATTTCCCAAATACACTTGACAATTATAAAGAATAATCAACCTGACAACACCCTGAAACCATGTGTATATATGTATGTATAAGATATATATCTTATATGTATAAAAAGATTAAAAAACTTAAAAAAATACAAAATTAAAAAGTAAAACCCTAATGCCATGATCTAAATGAAAATAGGTGACCAACTGAATCATCCTTCAAGATTTCTTAATTTCAATATGGGGTAAATAGAACAAGAATCATTGAGATCTGGGGATTTTCAAAGTATTAGGCCTCAAAATCCAGATCAACTCTTTCCTACTTAGATGTTCATAAATAAAAAAAATCCCCTGGTATCCCTTTCCACATAATCAAGAACCACAAATTTAAAACTGTGCCCTGGATTCAAGGCTACATGTCATGTCTGAACAATGCATTGGAGGTTCTACCTTTCACTATATCATTAAAATGTTCATATAGCCTGTCCTTTAGTTTCCGCAAAATGTTGCCAATATAAAATGCATCACACAATTGGCATAATGCACAGTAAACCATCGTCATAGAGTCACAATTAAAATGCTTACAGATATTGAATTTCCTGTTCCGGATAGAAAAATATTCACATGGGAACAATGATTGCATTTGAACATCCCCCTAGGTCTACTGTCATTACCATCATCATATCTCATTTCCAGTAAATTCTTGAAACTTTTCCCTTTTCGAAATACAACTTTAAATTGGTTGCCCAATTTTGTTTTTATAGTATCAATACCCGAAATAACTGACCGATGTTCTCTAATGATATCCAATATTCCATAAATATGAGGAGAATAGGTGGCCAACAAACAACGCTCAAAGGAGTGTCCTTTTCATCTGCAGTGGCCTTAACTAACTGCCCCTCCATGGTCCTAATCACAGTTAATGGACCAGGCCTTGGCAACAAGCGGTTGAAAAAACTCTTTTGGTGATTACTTTCACTTTCACATTGTCTAAAAGATCAACTGGGTATCTCCTTTTGACAAACATATTTAACAAGCTGTTAACCTCTTGATGAAAAATAGTATCATCTGTAATCATACGAGCCAACCTCACAAGCTGACCCTTGACTACTGCCTTCTTTTGAAAAGGGGGATGGCAGCTAGTATAATGAAGGTACACATTGGAAAAGGTAGCCTTACGATGAATAGATGAACTATAACACTTGTTAGTCAAATCTTTAGTTAACTGAACATCCAAAAATGCAAGACTATCAAAACTGGTAGAATGGGTGAATCTTAAATAGGATGTACTGGAATTGATATAATTCAAAAACGCATCTAATTTGACTTCAGTGTCAACCCAAATCAAAAAAATATCATCCAAAAATCTTGTGTAAAAGTCCCAACATTCGCTGAAAGTACTATTAAATACATATTGTTGTTCCTAATATGCCATAAATAAATTCACAAAACTTGAAGGGCAAGCTGCCCCCATTGCTACATCACTCAGCTGTTTAAACAGCTGTCCATCAAAATATAAAAAAATGTTTGTTAGGAATATCTCCATTAAGCTCACCACTGTATTAATACTGTTTAAATCCAACAAACCTACTTCCAGGAGCATAAGTTCTTACCAATCCAGCCCCTCCTGATGGGGAATAATAGAATATAGGTTTTGTATATCTATGGTGACCAATAGGCTATTAGATGAAAATTGTACCTGGGTTAATCTACCCAAAAAAACTCAGGAAACCTTACATACTTGGCCAATTTTATCCACTGAAGATTTTAGTCTGTTTTACTTTTCAATTTAGTATTTTTTAAAGTTTTTTATTTAGTTAAATGTTTTTTATACATATAACATATATGTCTTCTACATACATATATACACATTGTTTCAGGGTGTTTCCAGGTTGATTATTGCTTATAATTATTAAGTGTATTTGGAAAATGGCCCATTGGTGTTTTTTAACATGTGACTAGTGAGTTTTGACTATTTTAATGACTTTGTGCATGTTATTCAACAGATCTGAAGAAGTCTTTGATTAAGACGAAAGTGCTTAACTGTTGGAGTTTCAGTTGAATAAAGAGATCTGTGGTTGCTATACTGAGCCTGCCTTCCTTGGTTACTGGTTATTGACTGTGGACTGTTTTGTAACACAGACAGATGACTGCTGCCAAATCCCTAGTTTAAAAGCTCATTGTCAAGAAATGCATTATAGTTCCCTTTGGAAAGTTGGCTTCTCTAGGAATCTACCTCATTGATAATATAACCCTAAGAGTTGACCCAGTAGTCAGAGATTTAGGGATGTATGGAGACAGTAACCTGGCTTTTGACCAACATATGACTAGGGCAGTAAGGAAATTGTGCTATGTTGTTGAACTTATAAGCAAGGGCGTGGTACTTACATCTAAGGGAATCATTGTTCCACTGTATTCGCCCCTCATCAGACCCATCATTGAGTACAATGTTCACTTTGGTATGTACCTGACCAGGCACATGCAACAACTGGAGCATCTACAGAGGTTTCTTGGAAAAAGAATACAAAGTATTAACAACAGATCCACTGTGAATTGGCTCAAAGCAGTACCTCTGTGCTTGGTCTCCTGCAGACCGTTTTTGGATTACCTATACATGGCATACAGGGCATTGTTGAAACCCGCTCTGATGGACCTTTTGCAAATCCACAAAATGAATAGCATCAGAACTACCCAATCTAGGGAATTAAATCTGTTTTGCAAAATACAAAAAGACATGTTGGAGGGACATTTATATGTGTCAGGGAATATCCCCTTTCTGAAACAGACTTCCTATCCATGTTCTTCCTTAACTCTATTTAAGTATAACCTGGACCAGTGGATGGAAAGTCAGAAATTCGCCCATGATCTGTCACCTATGTCTCTAATGGACAGATGCAGCATGTAAATATTCGACCACCCATCCCATAGCTTACATATAACCCTTAAAAATCACCTGTAGGGTAACAAAACATCTTGGATACATTTGGAATGCATGGTTAGGTTTATAAAGGCCCTTGTGGTCATTAGCCTGGTATATACCTATAAACCTATGGAAAATGTGTAATATGTCTTTAAAGATGTACACCTTTGAGTAGTATACTGCAGTGTGGCGCCTGGAGATATTTATACAGCAGTTGCTAGATAACAAGTTCCTAACTGGCAATCAAGGATGTGCAGTATATAGTGAAGTTGAGTGAAAGCAGCAAAAATAAAGAAGTTAGTTCTTCACCTGGAGGATCATCAGAAGTAAGACCAGTCAGTGCTAATCTTTTGCCATACCTTGTAGAAATAATTGGTTTTGATGCTTGAAACTGGAAATGGGAGAGGTCTACAGCTTTTACTTTATTTTCCCAAAAGACAGCCTTTATAATGGAGGGGCAATGTGAACTGAATACTGTTAATGAGAATTCACTAAAGGCTTTATGTTTATTTTGTTCCAGACTAGAAACCAAGAGGTGTTATTTCATTTTGAGGCCAAATAGGCTATTATTTTGTTTTATTGAACCATATGGGTTACTGAATAAACGCGTGTTTTATAGAGGTCCTACCTTCAGTAACTCCTTGGGCAATACATTTCATGTATTTCACGCTAGATAATACATAATCTTAAAGTTCTAACTTTTACAGACTTATAAAAGGAATTGTAATGCTGAACAGTCTTCTGTAGCTTTATACATGTTACATGGCATATTCTGCCTTACCATCTTTCCTATACATGTATGGAGGTGGGTGAAAGCTGGAGTATGCTGATACATAGATGGAGAACATGCATTTTCCACACACAGGATGACCAGAGGTCAGGAATGAATCAAAAAGCCTGGAACTATAGGACAAAAATCTTAAAACATGGAGCCACAAATTTGCTTTGTGCTTTATGGATAGATAAAATATTGTACCATGTTTTTAGAGAACATTTAAGAGACCGTCATATTAAAGAAGATATATGACACTGAATATTTTGACTTAAAATGGATGTGTGGTTCAGTGATATGATCTGGCTGTAAATAGACATATTCCAAGTGCATAATAAATGTTGCCATATGAATCAAGTTAGCAATAGTGAGCAAAGGAAAAATCAGTGTAATGCTCTTATAAGCACAAAAGGCTACCCATACATAGCCCTAGCTTTTCACATGTATGCTGAAACATAGCCTTGGAGGAAAACTTATGCGCCGCCAACTTTGCTGTGGTTTTATTTTATATTAATCATGAGACATATCATATGGCTCAATAACCAGTTACACTGAGAAGGCAGCAGACATGTTTTCTTTAATTGGGGGACACCTCATAGGACAGACAGTCGTTTCCATCTTTTTCTGCATGTTCTGTGTATGTACTTGCACATCATTGATAATGCAAAATTATCTTGCTTAGATTCAGTTGTAAACATAAAAAACTTGAGCATTTTAAATGTGAGAATAGGTATTCCTAAACCATGCATCTGTGTTCATGAAACAATACCAGGAAGTCAGATAGCTACATCCTGCATTTCTGTATACATTTCACAACTCTTTTTTTTAATTTTTTCTGTGTTCTTAAATACTTAAAAATGTCACTTTTAAAGATAAATAATGTTTGATTTCCGTGCACTTAAACACTCAAAAATGTCACTTTTAGAGATAAATACATGTTTGATTTAGGTGTGGCATTAGAATAATACAGTACATTCATGATTTTAACGTACACTGTATTTGCCAGTGGGAAAAGTAATAAATACATACTAGTTGTGAAACAAAGCTGATGCAAGTTTACAGGCTATTATATTCTGAGGTCTGCCTTAGCCAGGCTTGGTCCTTGCTTACTTGGTATTGGTAAATCAGGTATTCAGTCCTTTACAGACTAAACTTGTTTTATCGGTTTAATTGTGGAAAACATATAACAGCATCTTGTAGTTTTGATAGTTGTCAATATTTTTAATCATAGGAAGCATCACTTTTAAGGGGAAATATGTGTTGTTTTAGTCCTGAAGTTTTAACAGTTCAGTGCATGTATATACAGCATATTAACCACCCTGAACACCATTACGTGCTAATGTTAGGGAAAAAATGAATCCCGTTATACATTGCTGCATGCTCTACAACTGTCACGTTGGCCTTTTGGTAACCCCTAAACTTTATGATGCTATCAGCTAAAATTTACTGGCCAACACATCTATATATTAATTTATAAAGTTCACTTACGTTGTGTTTTAAGGTACAAAAAAGGAAGAACTGAATATTGAATTTGTGTGGGACAAGTCACTATTCCTGTTGATTCTTTTTTTTTATATATGAACTTTTGAAATGGTTGAAAATACCAGATGTTCATCATATTTATCACTGCTACAGTAGCCTTAGCTATATGGGATATACTGGATCAAGGATATAACAGCCAGCTAGCTTCCAAAGCTTCAGGGCACCTTCCACATGCCCAAACTGTCAGGGAGCTTGAGCTGAGCTGAATAAACTACAAGTCTGGGCACAAAGCCTGTCAGAGCTTTACTATCACAGAAGAGTATGCTCCTCTGAGGGTTTTGAGGATTGCCAGCTTATGCTTTTCCTTTGTTGAGCAGGTAAATTCTCTTAGGAGGAAAAAAACTTCCATTTTCTTATGTGTGTTACTGTTTTGTCACTTTCTTCCTCAGGAAAGTGATTTTAATGCTACGAGTGTTGTGTTTTAATGGACGGTCTTAAGAATGTAACGTAATTATCAATGGAGAGCTTGTTTTTCCTATCAGTTTAAAAGTGGTGTAAAGTAAATTTTTTTCTGTGGAGAAATTTTGTTAATTTTACTTTTGTGTGGGCTGGCTTGGGTTTTAAAGTGCTTTTTACTATTTCAGACAAATGGGTTCTGAAAATCATTTATCATGGTTACAGAAGACAGTAGAAGGAAATTTCTCCTTTTCAGGAGATTAGCCTGTTTTGTTTCCACCAGTTCTTCATCACATGCTGTCCCAAGGAGTGATAGAACCAGTCCCTCTTTTCCAAGTGGGAAAGGGTTTTTATTCATGGATGTTCCAAAGAAAGCAAGCAAGAAAGAAAGAAAGAATAAATGCTTGGAGAGCATTCTGCATCTAGACCGGTTTATGCTGTCCCAAGGAGTGATAGAACCAGTCCCTCTTTTCCAAGTGAGGAAGGGATTTTATTCAAGGATGTTCCAAAGAAAGAAAGAAAAAAATGCTTGAAGAACAGTTCCGGATCTTTCTTTCCTGAACCTGTTTGTGATAGTGCCTAACTTCAAAATGATGTCACTTCACAATCTGTTACTTCTTCTTTCTCTTTCTAGTTTCCCGGAACAAACTAATTTGCTCATGCTACCACATCTGGGGCAGCCGACGTGCCAGCATTGGGGACCCAGGGTGGCAGTGAGACGTGGGCTACAGGCCAAAGGAAATTCATTACTATGAAATTGGAAACCTGTATCCTCGCATAGAACATTTGAACTGGCCACCCACGTCCGCCAAAAGGAAATCATTACCAAGGAACTCATGAGTTATGAATCACTGGATCTGGATCACTGGCCATTGGCCATCCAACCACCTTCAGCTGATGAAATGATGACACTGTACTACTCTGGCAGTGAGAAGCAAGAAGCTGGCAACAGGTTTATGGTGGATAGCTGGGCTGCAAGAAGCATAATCACTTTCTGACAAGTATCAGACCACCTGGCAGTGCTCACCGTCGATGGTACCATCGAGACCACATTCTTTCCATCTAAGCACCAGCCGAGATGAGGTCGGACTAAGACAAGGATGACTTCTACAACCAGCTCCAATGCATGCTGGATTCGATCCCACAGACCAAAATGATCGTCTTGGTGGGAGACTTCAATGCCCAGATCGGCGAAGACAGGTCTGGTTGGGAAGGAACAATGGGTAGATTTGGCCATGGGAACATGAATGGTAATGGTCCTTTGCTGAATCAAATGATCTCATTGTGAGAAATAGCCATTTCTGCCACCCTTGCAAACACCAGCTCACATGACAAAACCCATCTGTGAGGACTACATTCTGGTCAAATCTCGCTTCCGATCATCGCTCAAGGATGTCCATGCTATGAGTGGACCTGACTGTAACTGTGATCATTACCTCAACCATGCCATGTTCCAGCTTCTCTTACAGTGAGCCATGCACAAGTCACCTCTGCCAGCCAGGCTGAACTGGAAGGAACTGATGGCCCCTGCCCGCAAACAGTAATTCCAGGTTGGACTGTCATACTGGTTTGCAGTATTGGTCTAAATGGAAAACATGGATGAGGCAGAAAAGCAGATATCAAACTCCATCATAAAATGCACCAAATCTCTATGCCCATCCAACCACTACCGGAATCAGCCATAGATATCTGATGAGTGCCTGGATCTCATAGCCTAACATAAGCAGGTGAAGCTGGTCAACTATGAATGATACTGGCAGCTCATTCGAGAAGTTTACCAGAGGCTAAAAGCAGAAAGGGAAGCATATTGGAGTCAGGTGGCAGCCAACCCTGAGGAGGCGGCATCCAGACATGAGTACTGCACCCTGTACAGCACCTTCAAACTACTGACTGGGGAGACCAAATCCACCAGCAACAACATCAAAAAAAAAAAAAGCAGATGGGACATTTGTATACTCACATCATGAATGCCTGAAATGTTGGAGGGAATTCTTTCAAGAGCTTTACAGCCATAACTCAGCTCATAGGCCAATGATTGATCTGCCACCCATTGATGATCTTGAGGCCCCAATCACTGATGCAAAGCCAACAGTTGAAGAGGTGAAATGAGCTATCAGAACATTGAGAAATGGCAAGGTAACAGGAGTAGATCAGGTCACTGTGGAAGCAATCAAGGCTGGAGGTGACATCCTGCTCTACCAACTCCATGCACTAATTGAGTTGCTATGGGTTATGAAACAGATACCATCTATATGGAAGAAGGGCATCATCGCACCCATCTACAAGAAGGGGGACAAAGGGAAATACAAGAACTACCACAGCATCTGCCTGCTCTCCATCACTGGCAAAGTCTTTATGAAGGTCATGCAATCCAGGCTGCAGAAATACTGCGAGCAAACCAGCAGGGAAGAACAGTCTGGATTTAGACCAAACACAGGATGCTGTGATCAAATCTTCACCATGGGGGAACGAATCTGGTGTGGACAATGTACAGTTATCATCTTTATCAATTTCAAGTCCTCATTTGACTGTATCCACTGGCCTTCCCTGTGGAAGACAGTGGAGACCGAGTATGTGACAAAAAAATCATCAGTCTCCTTCAAATGTTATACAGTGGTTCATCCAGCCAGGTGCGCATTTGGAAAAAACTGTCTGAAGAGCTTACCATCTAGACAGTGTCCATCAAGGGGATGTGGTTATTCCACCTGCTGTTCAACATAGTGGTGGATGACATCATGAGGAAGGTATTTGAGGGCAGGAGTGGAGTCCAGTATGACAAAACCCATTCTGTGATTGACCTGATATTTGCAGGTGACAGCACCATTTTCACGTACAGTGATGTTGAGGACACATTTATTCTCTATGACATCGACCACACTGCCCAATCATATGGCCTATGGATAAACATGGACAAGACCAAAGTGATGCCAATCAATGGGTCACAAACCTCTCTCCACCTTGGGGGAGTTCAGATTGTTCACTAGTCCAGGAGGAGAAGGTGGCTTGAGCAGCTGAAGTCCATAGCAGGATTGGACAACCCACCACAGCATTTGCCTCAGCCAAGTGGTGTCTGTGGAAGAGGACAAACATCACTATCACAACAAAGATTCGCCTTTTCTGGGCACTGATCTTGCCAATTCTCCTTTATGGATTGGAAACATGGATCCTCCTCAAGCTAGAACTGAACAAGTTCGAGGTTTTCAGAATATGATGCCTGCACCAAATCTTGGGAATCTCACTTCAGGACCTCATTAGAAACGAGAGCATCTGGACCAGATGTGATCAGCAGCCAATGATCTGCGAACAGATCCAGAACAGGAGGCTGTGTTAGTTTGGACACATGCAGGATGGACACCCGCCTCTTGCCATACCAACTATTATTGAGAGAGTGTCCTGTGAACTGGAGTTCACAAATATGCACCAAAGAAGACATGAGCTAAACAGGTTGAAGAGGACCTGAGAAGCTGGTGACTCAACCTGCAGGAGGCCAGAAACATTGCCATGGACTGGACAGCATGGAAAGGCATAATGAAGGAAGTCATGAAGGAAGTCCAGAATTCAGCAGCACCCACAGCAGCAGCATACTGACTATGGGGTTGACCACCTCTGCTAGCTGACAGCTAGGGACAAAAGAAGAAGACGTTTCCTGGTAACATTAGACTTAAAAGATGCTTATCCTCACATCCCTATTTTTCCAAACTTCAGATGCTTCTTAAGGTTTTGTGTATCTGGATCACATTATCAGTTTTCTGCCTTACCCTATGGACTATCCACTGCACCAAGAGTATTTATAAAGTTTCCAGCTCCAGTTATAACTCTTTGCAGGCTACAGGGTATCCACAGTTTCCAAATTTAGACAACTTTTTCACAGTATCAGGAATCTCTCCTTCTCTTGGATGAGAAATCTCTAACACAATCTGGGATTTCGAGAGAACATTCAAAAGTCTTTCTTGACTCTTTCGCACAGGATTGTGTTCCTGGGATGTCAACTAGGCCCTTCGGTTCAAAGAGCTTTTCTTCCACTGAAAAATATAGATCTATATCTAAATCTATTTTAAAGTTTTTTCACAAAGACTTCAGTCACTGTCTGGGAATACCTCAGGATTTTGGGCCTCATGGCATTTATGACTATCATAATACCCCTTTCAAGACTCCAAATTAGAAAGATACAGTGGTATCTGAAATATCTTTTGTTCCTGCACTAACACACTTTATCTTTTCAAATCTCAGTGTTTGGGTTTGTCAGAAAATAAATCATTAGGTGGAGACAACAGATATCCTTAAATCCTGGTCTCCCCTTCTCCCATTCTCTCCCTACTTCAAAGCAATCAGGCACCTCAGATGCCTCAGACTTTACTTGGGGAGCATTTTCAGTAGGGATTAAAGTGCAGGGGGTGTGGAACACCAAGGAGAAATGCAAGCAAATAAATGTCAGGAGGATGTTTGCCCTGATTAAGGCACTGAACTGTCTGAACCATCTTTGGTCCCCAGAACTTCTTCAGGTTGTTACAGACAATAACACTGTCATGTGGTATGTCAACACATGAGGGGGAGCCAGGTCATTCCACTTTTGCGGTCTAGCCATTTTAGCTTGAGATGTAACTTCACACTGCATTCTCACTGTACAGGTATCTTATGTTCTGCCAAAGAAAAATTGTGTGGCAGACAAGCTGAACAGGACCAGGGCAGACCCTCACAAATAAAAACTAGATCAGAGGGTCTTGCAAGATTTGATCCATCTGTAGAGAGTTCCTCAGTTTGACTTCTTTGATTCCTCTCTGAACAATTAAATGATAAGATTCTATTCCAGGACGCCATGCAAAAAGACCTAGAAGACAGATGCATTTCCTTTTCCCTGGACAGGAATGTTCCTTTATGCTTTTCCACCCTCTCCACTAATATCCAGGGTACTTCTGAAGATTCATCAAGATCATTGTGGTGATTCCCTTCCAGCCTGGCAAACATGGTTCTCCCTTCTTTCGGAAATAGCCAAGGGGAGTTACCACAAGCTTCCTCACAGACTGGATCGACTCACACAAGAACAGGGGTATTTGCTACACTTCATTATCAGTCAGCATCAGTTGACTGCCTGGATGATAAGTCTTAATTCCTTTTAGCACCTGTTTATTGAGGACATCCAGTAGGTATTGATGGAGGCAAGAAAGCCTGCTACTAGAAAAATCATATATTAGCAAATGGAAAACTATTTCCAGTTGGTGCCAACAACACAACCAGCACTCATTCAGAGCTAGTTGTTCTCTGGTTTCACAATATTTGTGTGTTACTATCCTACAGCCTTTCTTATTCCTCTGATATTTTGTGGACAGATATCAAGTTTTATTTATCTTCCAGTTCAGCATGATCCTCCTTCTTCAATACAATCTCTTGTCAAAATATTTTTGAAAGGGGTTTTGCTTAAAGGCCTCCAAGAAAACTAGCGTCCCCTTTTTTGGATCTTAATTTTGTCTTAGAAAAGCTAACACTTGCTCTATTTGAATCCACTAACCTGGCCGACTTGTGGTTCTTAACATGCAAATTAGTTGTACTGATTATTCTGACCACTGTAAGAAGGGTAAATAATTAAAAATAATTCCTATCACTAACATAGCAACAGGCTTTACAATGACTACAAGAAAAGGTTCCTATTTTATCAGAAATGGGTCCATGCTTCAATCTCATACTGGGTTCACGACATAGTCAATCTTTTAAATTACTGTTACGTCTAAACCCAAATTTTGGTTCAGCATCTAATAAACCTCTCAAGCTGTCATCACACATTAGTATTTTCCAATTACGTTTGATGATATCACAGATACCATTGATATTATTATAACATCTTTAATAAGGAACTTGATACCCTTCTTAGTCATATGTTGATATGTTTGATGATATCACAGATACCATTGATATTATTATAACATCTTTAATAAGGAACTTGATACCCTTCATAGTCATATGTTGAAGAGGGGATATACCCAGAGAATACTAGATAAGGGACTGAAAACAGCACGCAAGTGCAGGACAAACAGAGCTAGTTCTTGGTTTTCAGGTCATTGGCCACTAACAGGAGCAGTGGGTAATGTAGGTTCCGCATATACCTATAAGCCCAGGGTCATGATGCGCTACAGTAATAATCTGCTATGTCATGAACCCATTATTAGATTGAAGGATGGACCCATTTCTGATAGAATAGGAACCTTTTCTTGTAGGCATTGTAAAGCCTGTTGCTATGTTAGTGATAGGAATTATTTTGTACATCCTGTTACCAATAAGAGATACGACTTTAGGTTATATGCTGATTGTCAAACTAAAAATGTGGTTTATTTGGCCCAATGCAAATCCTATTCCACTTTCTTTGTAGGCAAGACTAACTGCAAATTAAAAACCAGAATATTAAACCATTTGTCAAGCCTAAGGTTGAAGGATGAATTAAATGATTTATGTCAACATGTATTGAAATTCTATGATCATGTTTTTTCCTTTATGGTTATGCAAGTTACCAGAATTAATAAAAGAGGGGGGGCATTGTAAATGTTACTGAATGCAATGAACTTAAATGGATAATAGGATTAGCAGCAGATCATCCACCAGATCTAAATACTGCTATTCCTTTAAAACCAACCCTAAAAAAGAGGTGGGTATTGCAGTGAGTATGATTGGGTGCCTATGTTTTAAATTTTATATGCAAGATGGTTTTATTTAGGTTGGTGGTGGTGCTGCGGTAGCATTGTCACCTCACAGTAAGACGCTGTCCGGTTCGATTCTCAGCTAGAGTGTCTTCTGCGTGGAGACATGCGTAAATGGGTGTACCTTCATTGAAGGTTGTGCGTCAGGGCTGGTAACTCAGCACGTAAAAATCAGCTACCAATCATTAGCGGACTGGAGTTCCGTTGTGGTGACCCCTAACCGGGAAAAGCCGAAAGACGCAACAACATTATTGTTACCCGTGGTGGTGGTGCTGTGGTAGCGTTGTCTCTTCACAGTAAGACGTTGTCCAGTTCGATTCTCAGCTAGAGCATCTTCTGCGTGGAAACATGCGTGAATGGGTGTACCTTCGTTGAAGGTTGTGCGTCAGAGCTGGTAACTCGGCACGTAAAAATCAACTACCAATCATTAGCGGACCGGAATTCCGCTGTGGCGACCCCTCACCGGGAAAAGCCGAAAGACGCAAACATTGTCTGAAGAAGGGTTATCCTGAAAGCACTAACAATTTTATATTACTAAGTTGTAATAAAGTCCATGACAGTCTGTTGGACTCTGCTCTCATCTTTTTACATTTTTTGCTGCAAGCTGTTTGGGAGAGCAGTGACCTTAAGAGAAGGAAGAGTTTCTGTTTTGTTTGTTGGATATATATATATATATATGTATGTATATATATATATATATATATATATATATATATATATATATATATACAGAGAGAGAGAGAGAGAGGGTACCTGACAAATCTTCGAACACTCAAAATTTTGAACGTTACATGGTCGAGACCAAACGTTCGAAATTTTGAATGTTCAAAGATAAACTTTCAGTGGTGCCGTATGGTGCAGATAGGGAGAATATCCCTATTCTGCATTGAAGTGTGGTCTCGGAGTTGGTATATTTAAGTGGGGGGGTGGGGGGTGCAGGGGGGCTTGCCCCCCCTGCCTACGCTGTTAAAGTGTTTTTTTCTTTTTGTTACTATTTTTTTATGTGATATTCAAACATCCAAATGTTGAACATTTAGTCTCAACCTTGTAATGTTCGACATTTTGGATGTTCGAACATTTAACATAGACCATATAGATATATATATATATATATATATATATATATATATATATATGTATACTGTATTGCTAACCTCAGAGCTTCTTAGTGTAGAACCCTTCAGTATTTCGCCCCATAACTTTTGCTGCTTGAAAGAATGGCATTGTAGCACATTATAGTACAACTGAATATATATATATATATATATATATATATATATATATATATATATATATATTTTTTTTTTTCCCTTAAGAAATGTGGAGGAGTTTTACTTCAAATATATTGACAACTCTGTAAAGAAGTATCTTAGGCCATTATTTTACTTAGTGCACAGAGCAGAAGTTCAACCAGAATGAAACAAAGTATAATGCAAAATGTCAGGCACATGAACTCACACCAAAGGCTAAATCTATGTCTGCCTTTGAGATTATTACAATACTTTCAGGTAATACAATATTCAGTTACAAAACACACTTAGGGCGGCAGTTCTAACCACAGGGCTTCCAGTGCAGCATACTTTTGATTTTTTTTTTCAAATCTTTATTTTCTTTTCATTAAACATATTGTAATGTGCAATAACAAAAGATGCTTTACTGGAAATGGTCAACATTCATAGACATATAAGATCGTTAATCATTCAAATAACTGGCAAATACATTTAAGGCTTGTTTTCTCAATATGAAAAGAAGTTATACACAGATGGAAGAATCATGACAATGTAAACACTATTAATACAAGATATTGTTACTGGCACAGAATCTAAATTCAGTAGTTAAATAGAAAATAGAGTAGAATATAGAATAAACATCACCTATATACTACTATTTACATATAGTGCTACATTATTACATTATTATTTATACTACATTAGTAAAGTTTAGTATTTCTTAAACATCAGAGATCGCAATGAGTTGAATCTCTTTGGAGGAAGGAATTGTTAATAGTACTAGTATAGGACGATAGGTGCAAAAAGCCATTATGTATTATTTCAGTAGCCCGGTCAACAAATGTAAAATAAAATAAATAAAAATAAATTTCAGGATACAGTCGAATGTAATACTTCAGAAGCTAAGGTATTTCAAGCATTTGTTAGTATTGTCAGTATTTAGTTTATAAGATAGAATATATTTGGATCCCATGTTCACAGAGTTATCCCAGTTTATTTTGGAATGTTCCGTCCAGTTTTGCATAATATAGAGCTTAGTTAGCATAAAGAGAGCAATCTGAATCCTCAGTTCAGTAATGGGTATGTCAGTTTGGCCTACATGCAAAATAGCAAATTCCCAGGAAAGATTGGATTTACCATATCCCATTTTTGCAAGTTTAATCCTTAGTGAGTTCCATAGATTTTGTGCATATTTACAGTACTATAGGATATGTAAAAGGTTGGCTGTTACTGTGAGGCAAAAGGGACAGAGAGGTGTTAGGAAGGAAACTGTTTAGCCATTCAGGGGTATAGTATGCATTATTATTTATCATTAATTGGGTATATAATAGTTTTTTGAAGGGGGCAAATCTGTTCATATTATTGATCGCTTGGGAAAGATGGATGTCAGTTAGTTCAGGGTTTTTGTTTCTCCAGTACTGTATAAATGTAATAGAAGATTGGTATTTACTGCTAGAGATTAAATTATATGTCATCGATAACATCTTCTTTTTAATTTTTAGACATTTCAAGAGTGATGTAGCAGTATTTATTTCTTCCTGTATCTCATTTAGGAATCTCTCCAAAGTAGAGACCATCTATTTGATTTGTCTCAGAATTATAGTATATTTGTTACTAAGTTTTAATTTTTCTTTGATATCTTTTAAAGAGTTATCATTGACTACATAGAAGTCCCATACAGTTAAGTCTTTAGGGAATTGGTCAGGATTTATCATTTTATTACTCAGTTTTAAGTTTGGATTTAAATGAATGGGCTGCATGAGACTAAACAGGTTTGTTAGGCAAAGTGAAGAGAAAAGCTTTTGGAATGTATTCATTTTATATTTGATTAGGTTATGTAGATTAATGCCTTTTAATACATATTTATTTATGAAGGGCAATGATTTGGGATTTATATTACACAGTTTCTCTTGTGCATGCCAAAGATCAACCCATTGTGGGGAGTTTGTTGAGTCAATTGGATTATGATCTGCAGTTAACATGATTCTGCTGGCACATATTATGTCATAATATAGTCTGAAATCTGGAATCCCCAGTTCTCCCTTGTTTTTAGGAAGCATAGGTTTTGATAGGGAGATCCTTGGGGTTTTAGAAAACCAGATGCATTTATTTAGGGTTTTGTTTATTTTTTAAAGAAGGTTAAAGGGATGTTACTATTTGTTGCATTAAATTAGTACAGCATTCTGGGTAGAATGTTAATTTTTATAATTGCTATCTTAGAAAGAAAGGGGAACTTCATGTTTTTCCATCTGTCTATATCATTTTTGATGTTTGTCCATGTTTTAAGGAGATTATTTTGGATAGAGTTTTTGTAATTATGGTCAAATATTATCCCTAGGTATTTAAAAGTATATTTCAACTTTATCTGAGTTATTGGGAAGAGAGGCTCATTATGACTGCTCGAGTTGATTGGAAAAATAAGAGATTTAGAAGAGTTAATTTCATAATTAGAAGTTTTTGAGAAGATTTCAATTGTATTTTGAATTTTAGTTAAGTCAGTATTAGGTAGCTGGAAATATATAATGAGGTCATCTGCACAGGCTGAAAAAACAAGATTATTGCCCAGAATGCTAGGTATATGATGAAAGTTTTTTTGCTATAAATATATAAATAATGGTTCAATGTATATATGTTGAAAAAATATGGTGAAAGGGGACAACCCTGTTTTCTACCATTATTTAATTTTATGTTAGAAGAATGTAGCTTGTTTATGACTAGAGTAGTATATGAAGAATTATATAGGGTTTTGATTGTCTTTATGAAGTTGTTTGGGAAGTTAAATTGTTGTAGAGTCAGCAACAAGAATTCATGGTTTACTCAATCAAAAGCCTTAGTAGCATCCAGTGCCATAAGATATTTGGGATGTTTATGCTTTGCAGAAAGATGTATGGCTGCATCTAGAGTAAGTGTGCTGTCCCAGGTTTGTTTCCGTTCATGAATCCTAACTGCTGCGGGGATATGACTGTACGGAGAACATTTTTAAGTCTATTCGCTAGAACCATGGACATAATTTTAATGTCTAAATTGATAAGTGAAATTGGTCTGTAGTTTGTTAGATTAAAATTGTCAGTATTAAGTTTGTGAATAAAGATAGTTTTAGAGTTGTTAAGATATAGATCAATAAATCCAAATTTACAAATATATTCAATGACTCTAAGAAGGATAGGAGAAAGTTTTGAAGCAAATTTTTTATAGAAGTTAGAAGTGAAGCCATCAGGGCCTGCAGCTTTGTTATTTTTAAGACTTCTTATTGCCTTTGCAACTTCTTATGTTCTTAAAGGTGTCTCTAGGCTTTTAAATTGGTGTTTTTCAATTTTTGGCAACGTAATAGGATTTAAAAAAGAGTTGTAGGATTCTGGGTGCATTTCATCTTGTGAACCATAGAGTTTATTGTATGTTTTTTCAAAAGTAAGCAGTATATTTTGGTTATTTGTAAGTATTTCATTATTGTATTTGATTTGTGAAATCATAGGGGGGTCATAATTAGTGTTATGAGTCTGGCTAATAACTTGGAGGGTTGTTGGAGCCATTCAGAGTAGTCAGCCAGGAGTTTCATTTCTCAGAATGAGAGATTTTGTACATGCATTGAGTATAGCTCTCTCTCTGATTATTGATTAGTTGGGTTTCTAGTTCAGGGCTGAATTTTTCTTGGAGTGATTTTTCAATTTCTTGGATTCTCTGTTTTATTTTGGATTCTTTCTCTCAATTAAGTTTTTTAAAGTGAGTGGCTTTTTGAATCAGTAGCCCCCTAATTTTGGCTTTTGTTGCTGCCCATAAAATGTCTAGAGCAATGGATGTGGTTGAAAGATTAGCACTTAGTTCATCTACTGTATTGTTAATTTAATTTATTACTTCCTCTTTATCAAGAAGTTTTGGGTTTAAGGACCATGACTGGGGGGTGTTTTGATTTGGATTGTTTTTTAAAGGTATAAGTTTCAGTGTTATTCTGGAATGGTGTGATAGAAATTTCGGACTGGTTGTGTATAGGATTTTTTAGTTTAAGAGAGATTCTGACATCAGAAAAAAAAAATCCTAGACCATGATTTATATCATGGAGAGTAGAATGTGAATTTATCCCCTTGATTGAGTTGACTACTCGAGAGAGCCGGATCAAGTAAAGAGAATTCTAATATTAGTTCTTCTAAAGCAAGTATTGCTTGCTTATTTTGTTTATTATTCTTGTTGGATCTATCATTTAAGGGCTCAGTAACCATGTTCCAGTCCCCCTCCCCACTACATAATCATAGTTAGGAAATTTAGGCAGTAGATTATATATCTGAACTATGAAATCCTGTTGATTTGTACAGGGTCCATATATATTTAGAAAGAGTGTGGCCTTGCAGAATAAGAAATGTATACATCTAAAGTAACACCATCTGCCAGTATTATCTGTACCATATTTGATAATTCCTTCTTTAAATGATTTCTTAATCAAAATAGCTACTCCCTTAGAATTAGTTTTACTGCCAGAAGCAATAATACAGGTTAATCAAGATCTATCTCTATCCTTGTTCCAGTCCTCGTTAAATACGTGTGTTTCTTGGAGAAATAAGATGTTTGCATGTGATTGGTAGATTAAGTGTAAGAGTAATCTCTTTTTTTTTAACATCCTGCAAGCCCTTCACATTCCATGAATCTTAACTCCCACAGCATTCAAACTCAAAAAGGGCGTTAAGTATTATTACACTAAGCTTTAGAAATCCTATCCTGCTTATATATTTGGAAAGATTCAAATAGAGATGTGACATATTTGGTTGTATTGTAGCACTAAAATCTCTTAGATCTACCACTGTGCCTAACCACATGACTACCAACTCTAAGAGAGGAATTAGCAAGATAGGTGTTGAGTCAAATAGTTACCAAACTATTATGATATGAGTCAAAATTAAGTAACTAGCAAATCATTCCAATACAAGCAAACACAACTTTATATATATATATATATATATATATATATATATATATATATATATATATATATATTGTATGAAAATAGCACTGAGCACAAGATGTGCAACCGCCACTCACTCAAAATAATCCCCTTTAATGCTCCGATTTAAGCTAATAGAGAAGTAACCTTCATAAATTATTGAAGTTATAATTACATATGTTTGGACTCATACAGCTATATGTGTTTGTGTTGTAAGCAGTTAAGTCCAGACTTACAGAATTTCCCTTCAAAGTCTTTTTAAACAAAAATCATGTCCTAGTTCTGGGCATGCCATTGCAATCTGATTATTAACATCATTACAGTCCATTCTGTTAACATCAGAGGGAAAAAAAGTAGCTATATCATTTATAGCTCTAGTTATCAAACTTAAGAGTTTTGCTGTAATAATACTGCTCTTAATGCAAATAAACTCATCAGCACTCCAAACAATAATAGTTCCTATAACATATAGTATATTACTGTTTTTGTAACTTTGAGCACAGTCTTTTCATATTATTAAGTCTATTGCTTGCCATTTAGATTTGTCTGTACTGCTTTTCAAACCTTGCACTGATCAGGTCTTGTACTTAATATCCAGGATTCTTTTGCCAAAACAATAATTCAGATGCCTCTTCTGGCATTGCTGGATTGTTTTTTCACATTTTTCCCCTTCTATCCTTCATAAGGTAAATGAAAACATGACCTTGCTGCAAAAATTATCGAGTTCCCCGTCAATCCTTGTGAGGAGGAAGTGGGTAGAATGGTGTCACCACTTAATATGTCCCTCTAGGAGCAGGAAGTGTAAAACAGGGTAAAGAAGTATGGAGCATTTGTCTTCATTTCTTTCTAAACTAAACCGAAACAGTAAAGGATCCAAAAAGCAGGCCGAGAGCTCTGTTGCAACATTCTGAACCATGGATGGCTACAATTATTATCGTCATGACGGGAAACATGCTCCATAGTTTTGAATTTGACTCCACAATTTTAGCTGCTTGAAAGCATGGCATTGTGTCTACAGCATATTTCAACTAAAATAAATATATATACTTTTTTCCTGAAAAATAAATATATTTTTGTGGAAAATATGCATTAATTTCACTCATACAATACTGTACACTGTAAATATATTCTTGAAATCAGTTTTCCTCTGCTTTTTCCAACCTTTTGTGCAGAGGTCAGATATTTGCCCAGCTGAAACTAATCACAGTGCTGGACTGTGAAAGCTGAAGCCCTTTGAAATTTTGTCTTTGATGGCTGTAAATAAGAGCTCACGTAAGTTCTCCGAAGAAACATCACCATAAAAAACAGGGACTTGTAATTAGGTACTCTTGTATAAAACATAAACATTTCACCTAGAGAACTGTGTGCCTTCTGAGAGGTTACAGTACCTCTGACTGGGAAGGAATCACACAACTACAATGGTCATATTGGTCTTTGATAAATACCATCACCAGCAAATCATATCAATAATCAGTTAAAAGTGATCATATAACAGCCATTTTATTTTATACATCAGCTTCTTCTATCTCTTTTATCTAAAGGTTATAAAGCATCCAGATGGATACCAAGCATAGTGGCAGACTGTGACAACAAAAGCCCTCTGAAAACATAAATGTACCAGCAGTATATAATAAGCCATATTTCAGTTCAGTGACGTTCACATAAAATCTGAAAAACTTCTAATAAGGTATTTGGTACGAAAACACACACTGTACCAATAGAATATCTAAATTCTGAGGAAATGCACTACTGACTCTAAAGGCATCACATAAATATAATGACCACATGGCACTTTGACAGATTCTACCACTCCCCCCCAAAAAAAACTATATCAGTAATCAGTCAAGAGTGATCCTCTAACTGCTGTTTGTCTTCATAAATCACTTGCCCCTATCTTTTTATGCAGAGCACCTAGTCGTATACCAAGCATATTGCTAGACCGTGACAACCAAAGCCCTCTGAAACACTGATTTACTAGCTGTGCTTAGGAGGCCATATTTTAGTTCCCTGAAGACAACTCAAAATAAAACGTATGGAATTCTAATAAATACTTTATCCCAGTGGAATGTGCCTCTGGTAGGAAGGTACAGTACCTCTGACTTTGAAGGAACCACAAAAATGTATTGTCAATATTGTTCTTTAATAGATACTACCCTTCCCTAAAAAACGTATCAATAGTCAGTCAGAAGGGACTACTGTTTACTTTCATACATTACGTGCCCCCTAAAATGACACCCACTTTCAGTATACTTCTAAAGTCTTACTAAGAAGAAAATAAAAAAAAAAATACATGTACATTAACTCTTTGACCACATCACAGACTGGCTTTTGGTTACAATACTGCACTCCAACAAGTCTCTGTAGAACAGCTAGAAGGGTTTACATTCAAGACAGTCTTGTGGCATGCCTCTGTACCATATCTTGACAGCCAGTGTTACAGATGTCCATTCACAACAGTGCTGGCATCTAGAACCAAATGTATGTCCTACATCACAGCAACCAGTCCAGAATTTCAGCAAGCCAGTGCCAATGTTCAGCACCAAGCCTGTGGTACATCATGGCTAGTCCTACAGGTCCAGTCATACCAGCAATATACGGCACTAAAAAGTCTCTGTACCACAACATGGAAGATGGTGCACAAAGTAACATTCATCCTTTGCACTCAGGGAAGCTCAGTCAGCGCTTGCAGTGTACCCAAACACCCTACACATGGCCAGAGTAACATCATTAATATGTTTAAATGCACCATGATAAATGCCTCTGAATTCACAGACTTTAAAAAGACAAGTCTATTAGAATTATATGATGAGGTCTCCAAATTCAAATGCAAAATGATCAGTCTCCATATAGTTTCAGGTGTTACTTATATCAATTAATTTTTCTCCAGTCTAAGAAATAACAAATCAAGCTGTTGCCATCAGCACCAAATTTGATACAATGCAACATTACTAAGCTATAAAATAAAGAAAAAAATCTAAGTAAGGCCTATAATACATTCAATTTTACCTGCATTAAAGGCTCTGTCAAAAAGCTCATCAAACATCTGAAAGTTGACCTAATGAACATCATAGTGAAACACAAATTAAAATTAGCAGCCTCAGTGAAAGACATTCATAAAGCCGTCTTTAACTTCTAAAACAACTGTTGTGAGTGGGCTGGAATATTTAGCAAACTGCATAAATAGATCACAGAGGCTATTTTGGTTAATAACAACCCACATCTTGAGAGAACAATGTTTACACTTATATATAGTTGTTTGCTTATTAGTAGGTATTGATCTAGTAATGTTTTTGTTAAAAAGAATACATTTTCATTGTAAAAGTAGTATGGCTGAGCAGGTATATCTGGCAAAGTTCTTTGCATGGGTGGAAAGATGGGGAAATATCTGGATAAGTAAGAAGTTAAAAAGGTACGAGACAATTTGGATGACACAAATAAAAATTAAACAGGGACTACCACAGTGACAGTCTGGAATGTCAATGGTTTAACAAATCCATTAAAAGTGAAAGGATATTTGGCTTCTTAAAAGAGAAACTGGAAATAGTAACCTTGCCAAGAAACACCTCATTTTTCTTGAGCATACAAAACTGAATACACTGCAGGCTAAATCCATGCCACGGAGTGAAGAGATGGAAACCTATCATATCAATAAGTAGAAGTTTACCCAATAAAGTAATGGGAAAGATAGAGGTCACTAAGGGGGTATATACTGGCATAACGAGCTCCCCTTGTGGAGAGAAAATAACTATAATCTCCTTATATTTACCCCCCTCCCTGAGCCACAGTCAAGGAAATTAAAGGCATATTGGCAAACATTATGATATTTATGGAAGGTTTATTGGCAATAACAGGGACTGGAATCAAAGCACAAGGTGAAAATGATATTTGTTGAAATGGCAGACACTCTAGGCTTAGCAACATGTAGGAGCAGGCAAAACAGCTGATGCAACACTTGGAACGTAGCTATGGCCTCATTAGGGAATGCAAAGAATGGAATACAAGTTTTTATGTATTTTTTTTAAAAAAGGCACAACACATGGTAAGAACTCTCAAGGGTTAAATGATGAAAGAACATCCCCACAAACTACAAAACTGGAGATAGACATAATCTGAGTATATGTATGGTCCTATCTAAAACTACACCTAGAGTTATATCAGGAGCCAGGTTTGGCAAGACATTAGAGATTCCCAGCATATAAATTAAAGTGGGACAAATATAGAAAGAAGGTACAAAACATAACTAAAAAGTACATCAGTGGCACAGGAGTGATTTCACCTGACAATTGGGCAGGTAATAAAAGGGGGAATTATTGTAGAATTATGGGAAGTAAAAGGAGACAAATTAATAAGGATTGAGAACAAAAACAGAAGCTATGTGCACAACTAAGAGGCCTACAACAAAAAGGTAGCAAGTTAACAGCGGATAAAAGGCTCTAGAGATTAAATAACTGCTACGATAAATGGTTGACAATAAATTTGAAAGGATAAGATGTGCAATACAAGAGCTGTACTTTTTAAATACCCCCAGAACTCTTATAGCAGTTGCCCTTAGATTACACCATCAAGAGCATGAGAGAGCTATCTTTAAGCTTCTGAATCCTCTAATCCCTGGGGGCAAGGTTACCAAGGTTATCATATCCTGCACATTTTAAGCAGATATTACAGGGAGCTTTACCAGACAGAACAGAAACAAATTACTTATAATGAGGCAACTGCAGCATATATGAAGTCAGTACCACTACTCAAACTCTCCATAGAGGATATGGAGGGATTACAAACCTCAACAGGCAGGAAAGAACAGAAGCATTAAAGAAACTGGAACCTGGAAAATCACCGGGGCCTGTGAATGCATTTATAGAGTTTAGGAAATTAGAAAAAGGACAAATAGCATGGTTCTGGAGGGAGTTATTTAATGAGATACTTATGATACTAAACCCCCATGGAAGCAAATAGTAATTACCCCAATATATAAGGAAGGAAATTACTCAAAACAAGTATCATCTTACAGTCCACTTCAGTATTAAACCGCAGTTATAAACTATGACTTTTTATTGTTATGGCTTTATTTATTAAACCATGATTATAAATCATGACTATTTTAACAATGAGACTGAACAAAATACTACCAAAACTAGTCACACTAGACCAGATGGGCTTTATGTATTGTAGTCAGGCTGCTGATAATTACTAAGAATTCAGGAAATGCAGAAAAAGCTATAATCCAGTGGCAATGATGGTATTAGATGTAGAAATTCACAGGGTAGAATGGAGATTTCTTTTTAAGGTAATGAGGAGGAGTGATCTACCCTCTGAGATTTATTAAGCTGTTGGAAAGAATCTATGGGTGACCACAGAACAAGTAAAATTTAGAGCTATGTTGTCCAATACCATGCCTATAACTAGGGGCACCAGACAAGGCTGCCCCTTATCCCCTTTACTTTTCTGTTTCTGGAGCCATTAGCTGTATAAAGATTTGGGGGGGGGGGCACAAAATGTAAAAATGTCCCTGTTTGTGGGTGACATAATTCTCACCCTGTCAAACCCAAAAGAAGACCTATCAAAGGTATGGGAATTAATAAAAAAAATAAAGGCAGAAAGTACATAGTAGCTTACAGCACTGGAAGTTACAAAGCCTCAAGCTAGGCCAGATTGCTCAAGCCTTGCATTGCCATGTCCTAGTACATATCTTATTCCTTAGAGAGGCCATTTGGCATTCATTGAAAAAATATAAGGAAAAATAAATGGATAAGATCTTTTATTTGGAAAGACAATATACCATGTGTAACATGGGAGAATCTTATACTCGCAAGGGATATGTGAGTTGAATCAGTGATGGACATAAGATATTACAATAAATCATTAATGCTGTCACATTGTGTAAGAATCCAAATGAATACATTCCAGACAAAATGGAAGGAAATGATAAAAGAAAGAGAAAGACTTCAGAAACATAGACATGTTGGAACTGGCATGGCCCCCATGTCATACGCCCCATAGGACTAAAAAGAAATTTGTCCTGTTAATTATGTGGCATGTAAATGTAGAGATGAAAACATATTCTCAAGTAAGGTGTTGGCACAGTGGAAGCAAGATGCCTTACCTATTGGCACTATGAAAAAGGACAGGAATAAACTAGTTATTAGCATTGGTCAAAAAAATCAACAGAAATTGGTATTGGTGTGAATTAATGAGACAGGATAAGACTAAAGCAAGGGAAGAGGTGAAAAACAAATATAACTTACCAGAGCACTTTCAATTCCAATATGAAGGGCTATTAATAAAGCTATTCAAGACTATAACTGCAGGGCACAGAGGAGAAAAACTTGGCCAAAACTAATAGAATGGAAAGTGAAGGTAAGGGGAGGGAATATGGCAAATGTGGGTTAGTGATTTGGGTAGCTCAGAGTTTAGTAATTATCAATCATCCATTCTCCCATTCTAGTTAAACAAAAGAGAAGATGTAAAAATTAACAGAGAAAAATATTAATGACATACTGGGAAACAAATAATATTGCTGCCATAGATAGCACTCAAGGCCCAGAAATATACTATTTTTGGTTGAAATGCCAACATTATTTTCCTTCATAACAGACACCCTAAATTATTCCTAGAGTTGAAACCCTGTTGCTTGCATTACCAAGACCAGGAAAGAAGAATATGGTAGTATATATTATGATTTTTGTAAGGCACTTGACAGTTTTAAATAGGGTCTTCAGCTGCAGCAAACACACACTTTCACCTTACCAAAGAGTATACTTCATGGATATGATAGAAAAATCCCCTTCAGATACAGCCATTCAAAACTGATATGGATAATGTTACTAGCTAAAGAAACAATAACCAGACATTGAAAGAACTATCATCCCTGACCCTGGAGGAACTGCTACAATGTCTATGCAGAAGAAATAAATTTAATAAGGAAAAAGAGAAGCCATATAGGTAGGGAATGGCTACTGTGGAGGAAGTCCCTGGAGAAATTGGGTTGATAAGAGCCCTTAACCCCTAGGCAGAGCATATAAAAGGAAACAAGTCTAATTCCACTCAACCAGGCACTGTCAAGAACTGTAAAAAAGTATGATTAATAAGAAAAGTAGGAGCAGGCATGGATGAAATGCCAGCCAACATAACTAATCCTAATGAAGTGCAGACCAGTGTAGCACATAAACCATTGTATTTTCGTGGAGTAGAATGGTGAAAATTGCAGAGAAAAGTATGCACATTGTTTGAAAAGAACATGTAACTATCATTACTTGATTTGCTTCTATAGAAATTAGAAGAACCAAGAGACAGCACTGAACATCTCAGAGGTTGGCACAAACAAGAATGTACCTTGTATGTGTTCTGCTCATATGTTTTTATTCTATGGCTGTTAATAAAGATTAAAAAAAGAATTCTGGATATAACATAAAATAATGGGAGGTCACAATCAGGGACACTTTTTAAATATTACTCTATTTCACTTAAAAAGTTAACAGAACAACAAATTTTGCATAAATGTGCAGTTTCTGAACAATAAGAACTACTGTCAAGCATTATTGACTTGTTTAAAATAATTTTTAAAAAGAAAATCAGGAAATTATAAGAGCACAAAAGGGAAGCTGAAAAGTATTCCTTCTGCAAGCACAGGGGCATACACACCCACACACTTGCTCACAACTACACATTCACACTCGTGCACACTCACACACAGTCACGATGTCGCACATACAAGCAAACACTGAGATCAGGATTATGTGGACTGTATGAATCCTGACAGCCCTGTGATGTAGCTTCAGCAATCAACATGCACTTTTTTTGAAGAGGGCAAAGCCTAGATGGCCAAGTGAAAGCAGCAACTTTATAAGAGCTCTGCAGTATAATCAAAAATAAACAGGAAAATATTTACTTCTAAGGAAAATTACTTCACAACCTATGTTATGATAATTTAAGCATATCTGCCTATGAATTTTCTGAAGTTTCATCAACTTTTTTCTGTCATAATCATTTGGGCACTTATTGGCTAGAAGAAAAATGGCAACTGTAAGGATTCCCACTCTGACTCTTCTTTGAGGAAGGATATGAAGCTTGTGACAATGGCACTTCAGGAGTTATCTCTGAAAATAGATGGTTTTCAGGAGAACTTAGAAAATTTGAAATGGAATTGCTTAAAATAAATTGATATTGAAGAAAAGGTCCAACAGCATCAAACATGCACTTTTTTGAACAATAAGAAGTATGGCATTCTAATGACTGACATTACTGACTGACTGTGATCCTCAGTAACTTGCCAGAAAATGAAAAAAAAAAATTATGCAGGACAGCTGAAAATTAAGATGTAAAATCAGGGATGCCCTGGAGAATTCATACACAATTGAGAGGTATGCTTTCTTCTTTAAAAAGTATTGTAGGATTGTAATAGAAAGCAAGTCAAAAGACTGTTTTTCTTTTTTTTTTTTTTTAACTTCATCACCAGTCATGGCATCTGCATTGCATCGATATCTCTGTTTGGCAGCTAATAGCAGCCAGTGAGATGCAGATGTGCTTCATCTTTCCTTTTTTCCTTCTAGACTGCAAAACACTAAGACTCACGCTATAAAACAGAAAGTAAAATCAAGTTTTTTTTTTCATTATTATAGTTAAATAAGTATTTTTCTTTTCCCATCTGAGGGCATAGTCTGTGAGTCTGTTGAAAGTGTGTGTATGTGTGTGCCCCCCCCCCCCTTGCCCTATGGTTCTGGTGCCCTTGTCTCCCTAGTTTTTATTTGAAGCTTATGTTCAGCATGGCTGTTTTTTGCATGTGTTGTAAGAGCTTTGTACACAGAAACAAAAAGAAGATATGCTGCCTCACAACATTCCGGACCCTTCTTATCAGTAAATCCAAATTAGTGCTGACTGAAATAAGAGATGCCTTTCAGAAGTGACACAGCCAGTCATGCAAGTCCTGATGAAGTGAAGAATAAACTGTGATTTAGACAGGAAGAAAAAAAAAGAATGATTTCTTTTTTTCCAGAATGGCTTCATCCTCCTGCACCTCTGACTTGGAAGGGCCGTGTCTCCCACATACCTGTTACATCTATATTGGTTCCTAGGTACATAAGTGTAAATTAAGCTAACAACATCTAGGGCCTTTATAAGCCTAACTACCCAAATGTGACCCACAAATCTGATTTATATAGGGGTGATTTAATGACTGCATCTGTTCATCAGAGACATAGGTGCCAGACCAGGGGTAAATTTCCTATTATTTTATCCAGTGGTAAAAGTTGCAGTTAAATAGGAATAGGGAGGAACTCTGCTTCAAATGGTTGGGGAGCCTGTTCCATAGAACAGGAATTCTCTGAGAAATATGTCTGTCTCTCCAACATGTCCTATTTATGTCACAAACAAAATTTAGGTCTGATGCTGTTTGTTTTGCGGATGTGCAAAAGGTTCACCAAAAAAGGGTTCATGGATGTATTGTATGCCAGGCAAAGATGACCTCTCAGAAGACTGTATGATACTGAGTAAAGAGACAGGACTTTGAGATGATCAGCACAGAACAGTGTGTTTATTCCCTGTATTCTCTTTATAAGGCGCCTTTGTGGACATTCCACTTGATGCATGTGTGTGGTGAGGTACATACCGAAGGGGACATTATACTCTATGATGATGGCCAACTACAGTGGTATGATGACCTCTCAGGACCTAAATGCCATGCCCTTGCTTATAAGTTGAGCAACATAGAAGGATTTTCTTACTACTGTGAACACATGTTGAGGAAAGTAAGCTTACTATCTACATGCACTCCCAGATCCCTGACTAATGAATCAACTTTTAGGGGTACTTTATTGATGACATGTTTACCCACGGTGGCCAACATCCCAAAACATACTATAATGCTTTTCTCAGTAATGAGTTTTAAGCCATGGATTTGGCACCAAACATTTCTCTGTGTTAGATCTTTCTAAAGGGTGCTGCCACCTTGGTGGGATTCAATGACTGCTCCCAGTTTGCAATCATCTGTAAACTTGTCCATAGGCCTTTGATATTGGTTTTGAGATCTGAGAAGTAGATGCCAAAGAGGAATGGGCCTAGCACAGAGCCCGGGGGGACTCCACTTACAACTGATATCCTTGTGGAGGTTTTCTCACCAATTCTAACCTCTTGGATCCTATCAGGGAGCCAGCTAGCTATCCAGCATTTTATAAAGGTGTTTATCCTAGTTCCATAAGTTTGTCGACAATGTCAGAGTGGGGTACATCATACCTAATGCTTTAGCTAGATCGAGGTAGGCAGTATGTATGGTTTTCCAGACATCCATTGCCTTAGTGACCTTGTCAAAGAAGTCCAACAAATTCATTAAGCATGACCTTACTTTGACAAAGCCAAACTGGAATGGATCCAGCATCTGAAGGTCTCCTATGCCCTTTTTGATCATTTCCATGATAATTCTTTCCATGACTTTGCAAATAAGACTAGTGATGAATGGATCTGTATTTTCCAGGATCTGTTCATGATCCTTTCTTATGAAAGGGAATGACCTGTGCAGTCCACAGTTCACAGGGCACAAAACTTGATTTAAGACTAGTTACAAAATGAGTGCAGGAGTCCTGAAAAGTTATAATCTGATGTTGTTAATCTTCATTCATTCCTTACTGATGGATTATCGGTACCATCCTCAGAACCGAGCCGGCCATATATCAAGCTCGTGTCAGCCATAAACTCTTGAGCCAAGGTCCTACCCAGAATGCTCTGCTCCCTGTTACTTCAGATCTCGTTTGTCACTTTGCTGTACAGCCGTGTCAAGCCACTCTCTTCAGCTAAGTGTATAATTTTTTGAAAGTTTATATATTGTTTCTATTTTAAAGTTTTTCATACAGTTTACTCCTACCCTATTGTATCCTTAAGACTCTCTCCCTTTAGTACCCTCTGATGAGGTGTCCTTTGGTGACATCCTTGAGATCCTTAGACAGAGGGGTGACTGGAAGGGAAGTCCTCTAATCCTTCCTCAGAGGAATCCGTATTCCTGCAGGCCTTTCGTGCTGGCTCCCTACCTCCTGGGTTACCCCGCCAGCCAATGAGCTTGTCCAGCGTGCATGGAAGGCTCCTGACACCCTGGAAGTGATACCATGAAGGCCTGATAAAATCTTATCGCCTCCAGCTGAGCACCCCCATTGGTCACGAGATCTTCCAGTAGATGCCATGGTGGTGGTGGCTGCAACTAAGAAAGACTTGGCAGAAGACAGCCAAACTGTACATCCACCCAACAAGGAGTCCTGGGCAATAGACAGACTAGGTAAGCATGTGTTTGCTTCATCGACTTTCGCCGTAAGGTCTTTGAACTATTTGGCACACTTTACAAGGCTCCAGGGGGATCTTATCAACCAACTCTTTGAAACCTTAGCAGGAGCTATTTTTGATGAGGTCCGTGACAACATAGCTTCTCAGATAGCTACCCTAGAGTCCATTTCCAATTCTACCACGCATTTTATTTTTCATGCAATGGAAGGAGCGGCTAGAGCGGCAGGCGTCGGAATAGTCACCAGACGATATGCATGGATGTGCCTTTGCAAACTCCTTTAAGGCTTCCTTCATGAATCAAGGCCGCTTCTTTGTTTGGCTCTAAAGTTAACGATACACTGGCAAGGTGCAAACAAGATGGCAAGACCCTATCTGCCATTGGTGTCAGACACTCCACTCCTCAATGATTCTACTCCAGAAATAAGAGGAGCAGGAAGATATGGCACTGGAAATCACAGGGCTCCTTCTGTGAAGCATGTGCTGAGTTCTCCCCTAGAGGCAGAGAGGGAAACTCCAATGGAAGACTCCCTTTTCAGGGCAGAGGAGGTCCGCGAAACCCGGGTTCCAGAGATTCTTTCTCTGGCCAACTCTATCAGCGCTCCTGAAGCGTTGCCCGACTGCTCACCTCTGGAAGCAGTCGGGAGTCATTTTTCCTTGTACCCTGCTGCCTAGTGAAACATAACCACTGACTCTTGGGTACAACGGATAATATCCAGAGGCTATTGCATCTTCTTCCATCTTTGTCCACATCCAGGGTATTATCTGATGTTCCACCTAGTCAAAGAGAAGCAACAGCACACTACAAAAAAAAATGGACAAATACTCAAGAAGATACCTCCACTTCTGCATAGGAGCCAGTCACTACCAATTTTGAGCACTGCCCTTTGGACTCTCTGCAGCTACCAGAGTGTTCACCAAATGCATTGCTATGGTTATCGCTCACTTGCGACTTCAAGGATTCCAGGCATTTTCATATCTAGACGACTGGCTCCACATCGCCCCCACCAAGCGTCTACTGGAAGAAGCCCTGCACTACACTCTGTTCACAGCACAACTCCTGGGAATTACTAGAAACTGGGAGAAGTCCAACACGACCCAAGCACAGTCTTTGGAATTCATTGGGGTACTGTTGGACACAAGACATTGCACAGCATCTCTTCCGGACCACAGGCTTCAAAGAGTAAGGCAACAGGTTCAACCGCTGCTCTGTCACCACAAATGTCCCGCCCGATCTATACTCCAACTCTTGGGGTCAATGGCAGCATCATTCACCATTGTTCCTCTAGCCAGATTCCACATGAGTCTCCTTCAGTGGTTACTTCTCACTCAGTGGTACCCTCTAAAACATCCTTTATCTTTTCAGATAAGTGTAACTCAGAGATGCAAGCAAGATTTACTCTGGTGGATGTCTTGAAATCCCCAACAATGGTCTCATCCCTTCAGCCCACATCAGCCGAATGCCATGGTGACCACAGTCGCCTCCCTGATGGGGGGGGGCTATGTCAGGGAAACTGAGTCCAAGGCATCTGGTCAGGAAACAGAGGCCCTTTTGCATATCAATATCTTGGAACTGAGGGCAGTGCTACTAGCATTGCAAGCATTTCATTCCATCCTTCCATCAGGGACTATTGCAATCCAATCAGGCAACATGTCAGTGGTCTGGTACATCAGCAAGCAAGGGGGCACCAGATCTTACCCGTTATGCCGAGAGGCCTTGAGAATATGGCAATGGGTGATAGCTTCCAACCGCTTTCTAATTGCAATGCACATTCCCAGGAGCTCCAACGTGATAGCAGAAAAATTGAGCAGGTGCATTCTACAACCTCACAAGTGGTCCCTCAACCCTGTGATAGCGGCAAAAATCTTCAACTGCTGGGGCTAGCCTTGCTGTGATCTGTTTGTTTCCCAAACCAACTTCAAGTGCAGAAGATGTTTTGCCCTGATTCCCCCTCAGGGACAGTCACCGAGAGATGCTCTAGTCCACGCTTGCCCTTGGGTCTACTTTATGCTTATCCTCCTCTCCCCCTCATCTCCCAATTTCTGAAGAAAGCGCAGCAGTTGAAAAGCAACTTGATCCTCATTGCTCCATATTGGCCTCAACAAGCCTGGTTCCCCTTCCTCTGGCCTCACCTGCTAGATCAACCATGGATCCTCAATCCATCCTCAACATTGATCTCCCATCTGCAGGGTCTGACTCACCCCAATCTAACAACTCTGAAGATGACAGTTTGGTTTCTCCACTTCCAGTGATTGCCAGGCAGGAAAACCTCTCGTCCCCAGTGCGCAATATTCTTATTGCATGTCATAAATCATCCACCAGACTAATCTGTCTCAGTAAATGGAAAATGTTTTCTCTATGGGGAGCGAATAAACAGACCCAGTTTCGGTGGTTTTGGATTGCTTATCATACCTTTTCCACTCTGGGGTGTCTGCCTCTACTATTCGTGTGCATTTAGCTGCCATTTCGAATTTTCACATTGGTTTTCAGGATTCTTCGCTCATGTCACATAGACTCTGTAAAACTTTCTTGAAGGTGGTTCTTCACCTAAAACCTCCGTTTAGAGAACCAGTACAACCTTGGCTTTTGGCCTTGGTCCTGCGAGCCCTAACAGCTCCCCCCTTTGAACCTGCTTCTTCTTGTGATTTAAAATATCTCTTGTGGAAAACTTTGTTTCTAATTACAATCACATCGGCCAGATGCTTGTCAGAACTTCAAGCCTTATGCATCAAACCTAACTATCTTATCTTCCATAAGGATAGGGTATCACTAAGAACTAATTCTTCCTTTTTACCAAAAGTGTTGTCAGAGCAGTCTATCAACCAATCTATGGACCTTCCAGTATTTTTTCCTAACCACTCTAACAGGGGAGAGTATTGCCTGCACTCCTTGGATGTTCATAGGCAAATATGATTTTATTTGGACAGAACAAAATCTACCCGTAAATCAGACCAACTATTTATGTTTTTTTCTGGACCAAGACTAGGTCATCCTGTCTCAAAAGTCACATTGGCTTTGTGGTTGAGAAATTGCATTACCTTTATCTACAACAAGAACAATGTCACCTTGCCTGAGAGTGAAAGCACATTCTACCAGGTCTATGGCAACTTCAGCAGCTTTTCATGTTAAAGCTTCCCTCAATGATATTTGCTCAGCTGCGACTTGTGCCAAACCTCATACCTTTATTCTTCATTACAAATTGGATTTGGCCTCCAGAGGTAGAGCTTCTTTTGACTCCAGGATGCTCAGGAATGCCCTTCCATGAGGGCCACTCAGGGATACAGGTAGCTGGGGACTCTGTCCCATCAGTAAGGAATAAATGAAGATTAACAACATCAGATAAAGAAGTTATGTCTTACCATAACATTCCATCTGTGTTGTTGATCTTTGTTCATTCCTTATTCCCCACCCTCCATCCCCCTCTGGAGGTTCCTGGTTGATCTCATATACTCCTTCATTGTAGGACTGTTATGACCAAAGGTAGCCTCTACTTTTGTCTAACAACTTGCAAACTTCATCTGAGGTAACAGGGAGCAGAGCATTGTGGGTAGGACCTTGGCTTGAGAGTTTTTGGCTGACGCGAGCTTGATATATGGCCGGCTCGGTTCCGAGGAAGGAACCAATAACCCATCAGTAATGAATGAATGAAGATCAACAACACAGATGGAACATTATGGTAAGACATAACTTCTTTTTTTTGACTACTCAGTAGGTATCCTGAGATGTTATCAGGGCCCACTGAGGTTGTGTTCTTGGCTTTAGTGAGTGCAGCCAGTACACGCTCCCCTAGTTAGACTTGGAGCGGTTATGCTTGAGGGTATTTTTGGGGGGATGGTTGAGGGTGAGAGGAGGACAAAGTTGGAACTGAATTTGTCAGCTGAAAGTTTCGTTATTGCCAGGTTCTGTGAATGTGGCACCATCAACCACCAGTTAAGCACATTGCTGTGTGCTGCCCTTGAGGTTTCTGACATAGCTGAAAAAGGCCTTATTGTTGTCATTCACCTGGGAAGCTATCTTATCCTCAAAGTTGACTTTGCTTAGTCCTCTTACTTGCCTATTTAGTTTGATAAGATAGTTTTTATCTTTATTGGTGTTGTGCATCTTGATTTTTGCCATACTTTTTCTTTTGTTGTATATCCTGTTTAATTTAGAATGCCACCAGGATGGTTTGTTTCTGGGGCTAGTCCTGGGCTTACTTCTGGTAGGTACAACAGCCTCTTTGCAGTCATTGACATGGTTATACAGAGTTTCTAAGAGTAATGTAATTCAGCATAGGTTGCTGTATGTAGGAGTTTGTAGTGGGTGTATACACCATTTGATCAAGGGTGTTTATTTTTAAGAAGTCCAGTAATCTCTGTACCTGTAGATTTGAGGCCATATAGGATTCCCAGTCTATAGAGAGGTAATTAAAGTCTCCCACGAGTAGGGTGTTAGGTTGGATGGTAAGTGTTTCCAGTAGGATCAAGTATGAATTGTGAGCTTCTTGGGACATGGAGGGTGACCTATAGCTGGCTAGGATATGGTATGGGATTTTGTCTATGTTGAACTGCACATGGAGGAACTCCAGCATGTCATCCTGTTTGACTGTCCTAGAGGTATGCTTGCTATTGGTGTATATTGAGACACCTCCACCTTTAGCCCTTGTCTTTGCAGCTGCTGGTCTAAAAGTGTGTAAGGCACTGAAATCTTGCACTGCTAGGATACTCTCTGCTGCTTTAAACCATGTCTCAGTAACTGCAAAGATGTCTATATTCTTGAATGTTAGGAGGGCTTGGAGGGAGTGAAGTCTTTCATTTATGCTTCTGGCATTGCGCAGTAACACCTTAAGGTTCAGTTGAGTTGGTTTTGCTATGTCAGTAAGTTTGTCAATTTTGTATTGCCTAAAAAAGGCATTATGGGGTGGATAAAGTTTTAGTCAGTATTCAAAAATTCAGAGGGGAAAGGTGCAGACCATCCTTGGCAAAACAACATGGCCTCTTAACTATGTTATCTAATACACATGCATAGGTATATATAGGTATATATATATATATATCTTGGAGAATAGGGGAGTACTGTGAGGACTTGAGGACTGCAGGCTTGGACTTTTTCTCATTATCTCATTCACAGTTGTAGTTTTCAAGTTCTAAGGATCACATCTCTGGTAATCACACTTTCAACATGCACCTAAATTTAGAAGGTATTTTAAAAATGCTAAGAATTGTAAAGCTTTGCATAACAAGTTTTAATTCAAGAAATACACATTGAATTCTCTTCACAGTTCATACATTTGCAAGCTATGAGTTTATAGCGCTGTTCTGCAACAGTTTGTCTGAGACTGTTCCACCATCCACTTTACACCCACTTCCATTTATTTAAAAGCATTTTGCCCATTCTTAGTTTTTTTAGCTTTGCTTTTTTTATTTTATTTAGAAGCACTCGTATTTTATATTAGCAAGCAACAGGATGGTTATGACTGATGGGGTGCTGTAAGGTGGATACACAGTCTGTAGCTTACTTTGGACTGGGTAAGAGTTCCTAGACAATGAAAAATAAATGGAAACTTGACTTCAGTAAAACCACCACAGCTAGATGTGTCTATTTCCTTCACCTTTTCCAAGTTTAGTCATGTTATACAAAATAAACCTTTTTGCTTATATTACTGAAGCACTGACCACAGAATGCAGAAAGTAAGCCATTACAGGGGGCTGTATTTGGTTTGTACTTCTTTGAGTTCCACACTCAAATGAATATGGCAAAATAAATAATTCCAGATATTAAACAAGATGCTGTGCTACCTTTCACTTAACTATTCATTTCCTCCATTCCCTTCACATTTTTATGGATTTACCAATCATTGCAGTCACCTTATGATATACACTGTAGATAATAAAGAAACTCTGGACAACAGAGCATAATTCTCACTGTTCATACTTTAGAAGACATTAAGCAAAAGTAATTAGGTAAAAATGAAATTAATAAGGTACTGACCAAAGAATGGTGTGGTTTACTTACAAAGTCAGTGAAATGACATGACTTGTATTAAATGCAAGTTCTAATAAATATGAAGTCTGACCAGTAATGATCTGATAGTATTATTTAGTCAGATGGCCAAAGGTAAACTGACTGCATTATATTTCAAAGACTTCAGCTAACTCGAAATACATTTTTCACTTTTTGTTGAGATTGGGAGGAGAGAAATAAAAGTTTTCAGAGGTATTAGCATGTAAGTAACCGACTATATACCATGAGGTTCTAGAACACTGGATTTTTTGTGTAAAGCCAAAGAAGCTTTGGAAGCTAGCCTTCATCTTTTATGACATTTTTTGCATTTTTATATATTTCAGTCACATAGTTGTGGGCTATCCTTAATTTTGTATGACTTTTTGCATTTTAGTGACCTTCAGTCATGTAATATTATTGCACTAACAGTACTGAGCTAGTAACTGCATCAGAGCGGCTGGCTCATCTAGTGGCCAGCGATGGTCCCTGAAATATCACCCCACCCCTTTAAAAGAACTTTGTCTTACTGCATAAAGCTGACTGGTGTATCAGCTTACTGCAATAGCCAGATCCATGCCTCCCCATCTCTTCGTGTGAAGAGAAAAAAAAAAGGACTTCAGCTTACTATAGTAAGCCAATTAGCACATTAACTTCTTTTACAGATAATCTTTGTCCACCTTAGCTATTAAAAAGTAAGGACTTCAGCAACTATTGACAATTTTGTATTTTCATACTTATTTTACATGCCTCCTCCCTCAGCTCTTCAAATGAAGAACAAAAGAAAAAAAAAACTACAGAAACTCTACACTCTTCGCCACATCTTTGCTAAACTACTGAACTACATTCTTTGTTAATTTGTTACAAATTCACATGTTTAATGAAGGAGACAATAACATTCTGTGGAAAAATAAAGATGTCCCTGTGACATTTAAAACATATGTATTAAAATAGCACACATTATGTACTTTGCAATTTGCTTCTACACAATTAAAAAGAAGAGGGTGAAACAGTACTGTGACAGACTAAGAAAGATGCATGCAAAAACTAGTGTTGCATCTCATTCATTCGATGATACTGACTTCATCCAATTCAGACTCACAGCTATAAACCTAGGTAGGACAGCAGGACACACACACACGCGCACACACACACACACACACACACACACACACACACACACACACACACTCTTACTTTTAATCCAACGGGGGTCCCCACGGCAACTTTCCCTCATTCTTTATTAGCTCTTTCTCCAATCCAATGTTTCATATCAGAGCCCTTCGATCTGACTGTTGACCAGGGCAGATCTGCATCATAGCTGAGGCTTCATACTTCCTTGACTCCAATTAGTTTTGTGATAAAGTCAGTTCTGACCCTGTCAAACCTATCAGAGTCTTGACATTGACTCTGACAGTGCAGGATTAGTTCCAAGGTCTTTAGATATTTTCCTCTTACTAGGAGCATCAGCTGTTGATAATTTGGTTCTGGCATCAGCCTCAGCCTCAAATGGCATCTAGGGTTGATTGATCTTTGGGAGTTTTGGCTGTGATAGCGAGGCTCCCCTGATCAGTGTCGAGCTTGGCATTTGAGGCTTTTAAGAGAGTGCTTTCCCAGCCTAGACATAAGTGTACCTTTTTGGAACTGGATCCAACCCTCCCCCATAGCATTTTCCAGGGTCTGCAGTCTACTCTCCTTGTCCTAGCGGAATAGTCAGTTTCAGGGAGCCTTGAGTCTGATTTCCTAAGAGAAAGTGTCAATTTCTGAGTCCTGTCCTGAACAACCCATAGAAGAGGTACACAGCAAACACAAGTGTAAGAGGAGACACTTGGATTCCCATGAGGAATTCCCTACCACTGACACTGACTTTAAGGAGGGAGAAGGTTCTCCTTGAGGGTGACATGTTCCAAGAGATTTCCAAACTTCTCAGACAGAAAGGGGGTTGGTTCTTTCAAGTGCCTTCTCCGGAGGAGTCAGTTTTTCTTGGGGCTTTTAGTTCTGGCTCATCTACTTCTTGGGTAGTCCCCTGGCCAAAGAGATGGTAGACGTGATCTCCCCTTGGGTGTGGAAGGAACCAGAGACAGCTGAGTGTACTCCCAAAAAGCATGACAAGTATTTGGTTGTTCTCAAAGACTGTCCCCATTGGAGCAAGGGTCCCACACTAGATTATATAGTAGTCGTGGTGGCAGCCACTAAGAAGGAACTTGAGGAAGAAAGTTCCTCCGTCCATCCACCAAATATAGAATCATGTGTGTTGGACAGATTTAGGAAGCATGTGTACTCTTTATCTAATTTTTGGTGAGAGTGCTAAATTATTTGTCTCATATTACTCATTTCCAGATGGATTTGACAAAGTAAATAGCCAAATCTCTCCCAAGGCCTGTGGATCAAATGAAATCATTTGATTCACTGTTGACTACACTACAGCCATTATCCATTGCCTCTACACTCCTTATCTCTAATGCCATCAAGGGTGCATTTAGAGCAGCCTGCACAGGTATCTCCATAAGAAGGCATGCCTGGATGCAGCTATCTAATTTTGTGGAATGTTTCAAGATGCCTTTTGTCAATGCCTCATGTGATGGATCAACTCTTTTTGGTCCCAGTGTTAAGGAGACTATTTCAGGAAATGCAAAGGATGATAATTCTGTATCTGCCTTAAGAATAAAGGACCTCCTCCAGAAATCAGAAGGAAGGAAAGAGAACTTGGTTTTGTAAATCCCAGGGCTTTGTATCTAATATTTCTGGAGAAAGAACTCCCTGAGGCAGATGGGGAACTCTTATAGTGGATGTTGCCCAGAAGGCCCACAAACCAAGGCTTCAGGGGTCTTTTTTCAGAGAAGGCTTTCCAGTGCTCCTGAATGATTGCTCAATTGTCACACTCTGGAGGCAGTAGGGGGGAGCTTTTCCCTGTACCCAGCAACCTGGACATCCATCACTCAAGAAAAATAGGTGTAGACTGTAGAGGATCACACTTGAATGAAGAGTTTTGTCATTCTGTAGAGCTGCTTCCTTTTTTAATTTTTATTTTTGTTACACACTCTAGCTGGCTGCCTTTTCTAAGTGCTTAAATATCAGATTTACAGATTGTATGTTGTGTAGCAAAGTGTGGGAACTAATGGATAAGCTTGCCTCCTGTCCCTCTAACATCATTAAACCTACATCTCGGTAACCTCCACACTTGCATGCATACACATATTTCTTGTTAGTTTAGTTTAGTTTTCTTTCTGTCCTTCTATACTGTGGAAGCCTACCTTCTTGCACAGCTGAATTTCACCTGCAGTTGGCAAAAGTTCTTAAGCAACAAATAAAGTTAAATCTATGTAAGGCAATCTGCAAATAACTTAATTTGTTAAGTCTAGTGTGCATTATTTTGTAGTGCTGAATCTGCTGGAAGGCTATCCCCACCCCCACTCACAGGCCATTTACTGCTGATGGTGAAGCTACATTAACACTTCAACATATTTCACTCTTATATCAGTGTAATATATCCCTGTAAAGACATTGAAAAGCCCATAACTAAAAATTAGATGATGTGACTCAAGACAAGTATTTAGAGTTCAGACAACTTGTCTTCTGTATCCATGAACATCCTACCTCACTGATTGTTTATCATGATAAACCATCTGGGGGGGGGGGGTCCCGCTCCATTCGCTCCTCTCACTCTGCTTCCCTGCCCTTCCTCCATATCCCACCCTCCCCCTGCACCTCAAATCTTATCCTATGCAAACCACTCCCCCTCATTCCTATGATCCAATTATATACAACTCTACCTTGTCCACACCCACATTTCATGCACACCTTACTTGCTTTTATTTAGCCAAGCTTATCTGCTCTCCCTTATATCCATCAGCTTGAATTTCACATGCTCTGTACTATACTTTTTTTGCATATTACTCTACTCTACCATCACAATACAATCACCACCTCAAAGTATTTTAAATTAACTCCAGGCTTACCACCTTCTCTTCTGCTATACACACAAACTAGCATTGCACCATAATTTTACTACTGACCAATCACATCTCTCCCACCCATCCTTATCACAAACTGCAAGGTAAAACACCTAACCACATTATCAAAGCCCACTCTGAAGTCAAAACATTTCCGACCTTACCTTCAGCTGCACACATATTACATGATAACAGTATTTAGTTACACCTGATGCTACATTCAAATACACAGATTCCACTTTTACTATTTTTAAACCCACTATCACAGTTGACATGCTCCTCCTAACTTGCCTTGGCTCTTTACTCTTAATTCTCAACCTCACTTCAGCTATATATCTGCATATCCTCACACACCACTACGCAACAACAACTTCCTTTAACCATCTCCCCAATAAACAACACAGCTTTTCACGTATCTCCTCCCAGCTTTTCCCCTATACCCTCCCATTCTATTCAAGCCACAAACTGGCCTCTTCACCTCCTATGAAACCACACTTGACACCAGTACCCTCATCTAGGAATAAAAAACACTTCCCATGGTATGCATTCCTCATTACTTAGCTACTTAAATGTGGAGACGTACATCCTAACCCTGGTCCACCCTCTTATCCTAACCATAAGAGTAACCCCAAAGATTTAAACATACTTACACTTAACCTTAGAAGTATATGTAATAAAATAGCCCCACTGCATGCCTGGATTCATCAAAATAAACTTGACATGCTAGCTCTTACTGAAACATGGTTACATCCCAATGTAAAAGAATCAGAAATAATACCGCCAAACTTTGCAATAACCAGAAGAGATAGATCTAAAAAAAAGGGGGAGAGATAGCACTTCAATATTCCTCTACAATCAACATTTTTTTATTTTATTTTACATTTGTTAACTGGGAAAGTCCAACTGGATGAGGTCCATTTACAGCGGAGGCCCAAGGAGAAAAGCTCCACATTCACTTACAATAATAGTTTAACATAAGTAGGTTACAAAAACAACTATTACATAGAAATAAATCAACTATTGTAAATCTTTTGTAAGGCCGATACAATATAACATGAAGTTGCATTTCAGTAGTGGGTATGCTGCAAGCAAACATAGTTTAACATAAGAAATTATGCTAAAATGCAGTCAAGTATAATTTACAGCAGCAAAGTGTAGGAAGAAAGATTCTAGAGGTATAAAGTGGTAGAAGAAAATGTATGTGATACATGGGCATAGCCAGGAGTTCATAAGATGTGACTTAAGAGAATTTTTGAATTGTAGGATAGTGGGTGAAGAAGTCACAGATTGTGGGAGGTTATTCCATTTACTTGCTATGATGTGAGAGAATAACCCTTTCCCAGCAGTATTATTTGTCCTAGAGATACAAATGAGGGATTTGTTGGTAGATCGTAGAGGTCGATTTGCCATGTAGTAGGTTAGAAGTTGTTTTAATGCTGTTTTTTTTTGGATATTTTAGAGTGTTGTAGGCGATGATTAGCTGGTGATAGTTAAGTAACTGTGGGAGTTCTAACCATTGTAGCTCTTTTAGAGCTAGACAATGATGGGATCTGAATGTGGAGCTGTTTGCAAATTTTGCAATTTTATTGTAGCAAGATTCTAGCTTGTCAAGGTCCTGTTTTCTGACCTGGGTCAGGATTGGTGCTGCATACAGTAGTGTGGACAATAGGTGAGATTGGGCTAGGGTGATCCTTGCTTGAGCAGTGAGGGAGTTTTTATGTCTATATAGAGTTCCCATTTTTTTATGAACCTTTTTGATTGTTTGTGAAATGTGGACATCAAAGTGAAGATTTTTGTCTATTTCTACACCAAGGAGTTTGGTGTGGGCAGAGGGAGATATCACAGTGCCATTTTTAGAAGTGATAGAAAAGGAGGGTGGAGAGGTTTTATTTTATTGGGGGTGAAGAGGAGTAATTTAGTCATATTGGGGTTAAGGATGAGATGGTTATCGGTGATCCATGTTTCCACAGAGCTAAAAGATTCCTGGGTGAGTTGCTGTAAGGGGGATATTGTTGGACTGAAGAGATTAGAGTCGAATCATCTGCATACTGCATGTTGGGAGGAGGTGTATAGCTTATTGGTGATGATAGAGAAGAGGGCCCAGTATTGGGCCTTGTGGTACTCCTATGGCAGTTGGAAGAAGTGGTAATAGAACACCTTGCCATGGAACAGATTATTGCCTGTCAGATAGAAAGTTTTTGAACTAGGCAATTGTGGAAGCAGCAAAGGATAAGGAGGTGAGAGTGTCTAGTAGGATAGGATGTGAGACCATGTCAGATGCTTTGGAGAGATCTAAGAATGTTGCAGATACAAAACTGTTATTGTTTCTGTGATAATTAACCAGAGTGGTGAAAGAGAGAAGGGCAGTAGTTGTGCTGTGGTGTGGGCAGAACCCATGTTGTATGGGGGAAGAAAGATTATGTGTGTTCAGAAAGTGCATAACTCGAGAGTGACTACATCTCTCAAGTATGTTAGATAAGGGAGATAAAATGTCAATGGGGCGATAGTTGGAGAAATCATAGGAGTTGCCACCTTTATGAAGAGGAATAATATATGACACTTTCCATTGTTGAGGGATGTAGGATTCAAGTATAGAATGGTTGATAAGGATTGAGACAGGGTAAGATATGGATTCAGCGGCTATTTTTAGGAAGTTACCAGGTAGGCGATCAGCTGCAAGAGTGGTGGGTTTTAGTTTTGAGAGGAGCTTTTTGATGGTAGAGGTGGGAACTGGGGAAAGTGTAAAGGAAAGTGTGTTAGTTGGGTTAGAGGTTGTGGTAGATGTGTAATTATTTTGGATAAATGGGCAGATAATGTCTGGATGGATTCTGTGAAGTGTTGGTTAAATTGTGAGGCAATGTCAGTATTACCATTTGCTGCTGTTGGAGCTGGAGTGGTAGTTTTTCCAGGTTTTAGAAGAGAGTTGATAGCTTGCCAAAATTTTTGGGTGTCTTTAGAGTGCTTGCTTTGGATACCTAGGAAGTAGTTCTGTTTGTCAAGTTTTGCTTGCTTTTTTGCCTCGTTCCTAAGTCCTTGATAGTTTTGTTTGGCTAGGGTGGTATTGTCCTTTTCCAGGTATTATCTCTGGACTTTAGCAAGGCCCTTGTATTCCTAGTTAGCCATGGAGCATAGTTTGCTTTAGTTCTAATTTTTCTGATGTGAGCAACTATGTTGAGGATATTGATAAAAGTATTGTTGAAGTAGTTGACTGCCTGGTCTAATCCTAGGGTTTTCTGTGATTCCCAGTTACATTGTTTTAAAAGCAAGTTGAGATCCTGTGGGTTTAAATTGTGGTCATCCCTGATTTGTCTATAAACTATGGGCTTGGGTATGTTGGTACATTTTCTTAGCAGGAATTTTGGGAGGTGGTCGCTAAGACTATATGATAGACAGCCTGTTTGGTAATTTTGTTTTGGGCAGTTCACTAATGTCCAATCAAGAATGGATCGTTTATGTTTTTTTTATCCACTCTAGTAAGTACTTGAATAAGTTGAGAGTATCCATATAAGTTAATATGGGTTGTGGGGCTATTGGAGTTACAGGCTAGCCAGTCAGTATTTAGGTCACCTAGTAAGATGGTTTCTTGTGGAAGGTGATCTCTAGTCCATTGTAGGATTTCTTCAATTATGGAAGAGTTGATTCCTGGAGGGATGTAGGTACAGAGAATATTTATTTTCTTGTTTTTGTTTAAAAGTAGGACAGAGTATTTCGGCATTATGAAACTTAGGTACAGAGGTTTGAAGAGGCTGGAGGTTGAGGACATTTTTGGAGAGAATTCCAACCCAACCTCCCTTCTTGTGTGGTCTATCTAATCTTAGAATATTGTAGCCAGGGGGGGAGGATTTCTTCATTTTGTGTGCTGGATTTTAACCAGGTTTCTGTGATGGTTAGTATGTCAGGAGAGTAGTGGGCTATGGATGCATGTAGGTCAGGGAGTTTGTTTGATATACTCCGAGAGTTAAGATTAATAATAAGTAGGTTAGATTTTACTTTTGTGGGGAGTATTGTATTGTATGTTCCTCAGTTTGGGTGTTTATCACCTGAAATGAGCAACCATTTCTTAGTAAGTAGTATGTTTTTAATTGGATAAGCTATTTTTGTGTTGATTCTGCATTGTATGGTTGTGATCTACATATCTTAGCTATGTATAGTATTGAGCTGTTATTAAATAATGTGGAGCAAATGGGGAGATTTACATGGGTTTCTTTATGTGAAGTACTGTGTGTGATATGGAAAGTAGTGTTTTCTAGTTGTATGTAGGTGTGTATGGATGTAATATAGGCTAGGGTTAAAAGGGATAGTAAGAGACATGTTATTAAGACTTTCATAGTGTGTTGTGGTGGTGTTTAGGAAGTTGTTAAATTGTAGTGTAACTGTAGGGGTTAGCAGTATTGGTAGGCTATTTGATATTGGGTGTGCCTATTTGGTAGGGTGTTACTAGGGGGTGTGGATGGGGTTGTTCTGTGAGTAGCTAATAGGAGGGGGAGATTGGTCAGGTGATTAGGGGTTGGAATAAATGTAGTTGAAGTGAGGGCGGGTGGAAATTGGGGGCAAGGTAGGAGAGCGGAGTGAGCCAAGCGCAGCGAGGTGAACGGAGCGGGGCCCCAGCCAGACCACGAGGCTGCAGAGACTATCAGTATGCCCTGTTGAAGCTAGAACAGGACTGCAGAGTTAAAGGGTAAGAGAAAAGTTATAGTTCCCTTACTTATGTTGTTTTTTTGTCCCTTTTAAATTTCAATTCAAGCTGTAGGGTTATTGGGGAAAGACTACTCTGCTACCTGCCAGTGCGGCGGGCTCCCGATGTGGCATAGTACAAAAACATAGGTTAGTTGAGGAGAATTAAAATAATATTAACCTTGTCTCTTGCTTAGTGATACAGTTTTTTTCAAGAAAGTAACTGTTTTGAACTGCTACAGGTTTCAGTTATTGCACGCAGGAATCCCTTAGAGTTGGAAGCTTTCTTGGGGGGGGCAGGGGTAGAGCAGTGTACCTTGTCTCTTGCTTAGTGATACAGTTTTTTTCAAGAAAGTAACTGTTTTGAACTGCTACAGGTTTCATTTGTTGCACACAGCAGTCCCTTAGCGTTGTGAGCTTTCTTCGGGGGGTGGGGGTAGAGCAGTGTACCTTGTTTCTTGCTTAGTGATACATTTTTTTTTAAGAAAGTAACTGTTTTGAACTGCTACACGTTTCAGTTATTGTATGCAGCAGTCCTTTAGCATTGCATGCTTTCTTGGGGGGGGTGAGGGTAGAGCAGTGTACCTCCGCAGACGGGTTCTGCAAGCACTAGCAATGCAGGAATGTAAGAAAAGAATAGTCATTGCACCCTATACCAGTAATATACCCATCTTTTCCAATGCTGAGGTACTAATCTCTTTTTTGAACCTCAATATATGAAAAATAATTTGCATAATATTAACATATATGTATATCCCACCAGGTAACAATATACCAGTGTTGGAAAATATTTTATCCTGGACATCCCAAACAATAAAACTTGAAACAATAATCTTAGGAGACGTAAATATAGATTGGCAAACCATAGCTTCCAACTCCCCTACAAATAGTATAAATCTGTATATTTTTTCTCAGCTTATCAATGCTCCAACAAGATACAGCAAAGATCTTACCTGCCAATCCACCTTAGACTGGATTCTAGTATCCCACCCTGCTAATTACCCCTCTTCTGGTACACTGTCTGTGATCATCATCCAGCTTTCTCCCTTAGAACAAACTCCCAACAACTAAGAGTACACACTATAAAATCAGTTAGGAACTCAATTAATTTTTGTCAGCATAAATTCAACAATCTCCTACAGGAAATAGACTGGACACCCCTTAAACAACTACCCCTTAATGATGCTGTACTATACTTTAATAACCCCTTCCTTCACATACTTAATACACTAGCTCCCATTCATATGAAAAGAATCAAAAAGAACCCAGCACCATGGCTGTCTAAGGAATGTAAACATCTGATGAAGCAAAGGGACCTAGCCTGGTCAACCTGGAAAACAAAAATAAACAAAAATCATGTTCATTTCAAAACACTACGTAACAAAGTGACAAAACTAATCAACAGAGATAGGAAGTCATATTATTCTCAGCTTCAACTCCAACATAAAAGCAACCCCAGTAAATTTTGGCACTCCATATCTTCTCTACTTAACACCGGAAGAAATGGAGAGCACACCCTATCACCTGATACCCCTCCATCACAAATAGCTGAAAACTTTAACAAGCACTTCATAAAATCAATTTCAGACCTACTAACACCCCTAATGCTGGACCCCTCCCAACCGTTCAACCTATTCAGACACCAACCCCAGGCCATCAACTACTTTTAACGCTCTCATTACTAACCCCCAAACTCAAAATAATGTCAGAAAAACCCCATTCTCATTTCAGCCCATACCCACTGACACCATTAAGAAACTGCTACAAAAACTAAAACTTTGCTCTGCTTCAGCTGAAATCTCCCCCCATACTACCTCAAACTGGCTGCTAACTCAGTTGCCTACCCAATCAGTATCCTTATAAATAGGTCTTTATCTGAATCAGACGTACCTACTATATGGAAACAATCTCACATCACCCCTATCCACAAAGGAGGCAACTCTTTTGATCAATCCAATTTTCGTCCTATATCCATCTTGTCACTCATATCCAAAATTCTCGAGAGAGGTATCCATCAGCAGGTAATGCAATATCTTTTGCAAAACAATCTTTTAACCAAATCCCAACATGGCTTCCGACCTAGCCACAGCACAGCTACAGCCCTACTATCTTTTACAGACACCGTGAACAAGGCCAGAGATGCAGGATGCTATACAGCCCCAGTGTTCCTTGATCTCTCCAAGGCCTTTGACACAGTATCTCACCCCTTACTTTTGAACACTGTCTAACCTAGGCTTCTCATATAACACAGTAAAATGGTTTCAGTGCTACCTCAAGGATCATAAACAAGCAGTGAAATGGTCCAACAAACTCTCCCCCTTTCTCCACAACCCTACTGGAGTCCCCCAAGGCTCCATCCTAGGACCCCTACTCTTCAACATTTTCACAAACAACCTTCACACTGTCTCTCACCCTGGGACCCTCATTCAATATACTGATGATTCCAACATAATCTGCACTGCTCAATCAATACCAGAACTACTCTCAAAAACTCAACAGTCCTTTACAGCAGCAGAATCCTGGCTAAAAAATATCCAACTCTTCCTTAATCCAAAGAAGATAAAACTAGTACTCTTTCATCCCATAAACACCTCCCTTGTTACTGATCATTTCAACATCCTTGCATCTGACAACACTGTCATAGAAATAGCGCAGGAAACCAAAGTTCTAGTTGTTATCATTGACAATAAACTTTCATTTAACCCCCATATACAGCAAAATATAAAGAAAACTCATCAAAAACTGGGACTCTTGTACAGAAACAAACATTTCTTTACTTCAGCAAACAAAACTACCCTTGCAAAAACATTTTTACTTCCCTCTCTTCTTTATGGCGCCCCTGTCTTAACTAACTTATAAAATTCTACCCTAAGCAAATTGGAACAGTGCTACAACAAAGTTGCAAAGTTTGCCACAAACTCTAAATTTCACACACACCATTGTAAACCACTCATAGAATTCAACTGTCTTGAACTACCCAACCAACTTGCATTTATTCAGCTATCCACCTTGCACAATCTTATTTTTAAGCCTACTGCCTGCCCTGCACTAGCCAATTTAGTCACACCTTACACACCAAATCGATCCCTATGATCAGAAGATAAAAATCTCTTAGCTATCTCAAAACCCACAGGAAAACCTGGTCATGCTCTGTATTCATATTCTGTCTCTATACATTAGAATTCACTACCTCTAGCTACCAGGTCCATGCCTGGCCTAACCCATTTCAAAGCCTCTTTAAAAAAATCATCTCAAAAATACATGGCTCTGCTCCTGCATAAAGCCTGCCTAGTGCTCAGGTCTTCCTCTTCTGTCACATTTCAATCCCTCATAGACTGCAAGTATCCTAAAGTTCTTCTAACTCCTTCTCTCCCTCTATACAATATCCTTAAGCTACTGCTCAGGCTTTATTGCTTCTATTCTTAACTCTCTCTCTCTCTTTATATGTCTGCATCACTAACTTTCTGGCTGCTATTAACTGAAACTAACATTCTATTTTGCATGTACTACAACAGTCAGTGTCACACATTGCACTACCTACGTACTCTTTTTTGACACTGTCTACATCATGTATAATGTGAGTGACTATTATCATCTGTAATGTTTTAACTGTATAGAATTGTCTAGCTGTGTAGTAATATATTACATCTTGTAGCATTTTTTCTGTCAACTTATTTCTTGTATAGTATTTCTAATGTAATCTTTATTGTATTGGATTATACTGTATTTGTATTGTACTGTATGTAGAGCTTTTCTCCCCGGGCCTCTGCTGAAAATGGGCTTTGTAGACCCAGTCAGACCACACCGGTAAACAAATGTCATATAAATAATAAATACATAACTAGAGGCTATTTAATTCCCTTAATTCCTGATGTTCCATCCTCACAAAGGGAAGAAGCTGCTTCATAAGTAAGGAAGTTTCTAAAAAATTGAGTTATCCAAGGTGTCCCACCAAACCAGACAGGATCCAGAATTTACTCAGGATTCATTTTAGTGCCAAAGAAAAACAGGGACCCAAGGCCAATTTTGGACCTAAGACACTTGAACAAGTTTGTGAAGCAAACAAAGTTCCAGATGATCACGGCTCAGTCCATTCTTCCCCTATTGAGATGGAATGACTGGATGTGCTCGGTAGATCTTCAGGATGCTTACTACCACATACATAAAGATGGATAGACACTCCAGGAAGTACCTTCACTTATGGATGGTATACAGTCATTTCCAATTCAGAGCTCTACCCTTTGGTCTCACCACAGTCCCCTGGGTGTTTACCAAGTGAATGGCAGTAGTGGCAGCTTGTCCATGACTGCAAGGTTTCTAGGTATTCGTCTATTTGCTCATCAATGGCCCTTCCAGGAATCTAGTCATTCAAGCCAGGGGTTTCTTGCTTCAACCATGCATAAACTTGGGGATTACCGTGAATTTAAAAGACGTCTCAGCTACAACCAGTACATTCTCCTGAGTTCATCAGAGAACTTTCAGACACAAGACTATAGATAGTAAAGCTCCTCTCAGAACTACATCCCTTCATCAACAAGCCCAATAAGTCTTATCTCACAAGAAGCACCAACAAAACTTGTTTTCCAAATTCTAGGCTCCATGGCAGCTTCTATCACATTAGTGCCACTAGCCAGACTCTACATGCTTCAGTGGACTCTGGCAGTTTAATAGTCAATCAGGAAAAAACATGTGCCTGTTCTAGTGATTCTAATGTACATTTGCAGAGCTCGCATACAGTAGTGGCTAGAATGTCCACATGTTCTAAAGGGACATCCTTTCATTTTTCCTTCCCCTCAAGCGACAGTGACCATGGACATTTCCCAACTGGGAGACTGGGGGGACCTTTATCTTGGAAAGACAATCCAAGGCAAATGGTCCTGAACAGAGGCCAGTCTTCACATCAATATATTGTTGATGAGAGCAGTTCTTCTAGTGTTGCAGGCCTTTCAGGACTTTCTCCCTTTGGGTGTGATATCTCTTCAGAAAGACAGTATGGCAGTTGTTTAATACATCAACAAACAGGGAGGAACCAGATCTTATCCTTTGTGTCGAGCAGCCATAACAGTGTGGCAGTGGGTGATATCTTCTTACTGCTTTCTAATAGCAGTGAATATCCCCAGGAAATCCAATATCCTTGTGGATAGGTTGATTTCCTCACAAGTGGTCCGTCAATCCTTTTGCAACAGAGCAGAATTTCAGGGATTGGGGCCAACCTTGTTGCAACCTCTTATCTCTCCCCACAACACCAAATGCAGCAAGTTCTTTGCTTTAATTACTCAAGAGAGGAAGTCATCCAGGGACACTGTAATGCACCTCTGGTCCCTGTGACTCCTTTATGCCTTTCCCCCAAGGCCCCTGGTTTCTAATATGCCGCCTGTGTCAGCAGTCTCACCATTTGGCTGCAAATGTTCAGTCTCTGGCTTAGAAGTGAGCAGTTTAATGAACAGATGCCAGTAATCAGATGCCTGAAACTCATAAAAATTCCTTAATAATTTAAAAAAATAAATCCAGTCTTTAGAAGCAGTCCAAGTTTGTTCTTCTCAAACAACTGAAGGGCTGCTTGAAGAAGCTCTCTTCTGTTTAACAGCATGACAGGAAAACAGCATCCTTTTTATCCATCATGTTAAACTTACGCCTGCATTACCTAGTCATGTCTGCTACTGGTCTGTTTTGACTGTAACAAGTTATAGGATGTTTTTTTCTCTCTCTGGGTGAACAGTTGAGGAGTGGAAATTGATGCTTCTATGGTGAAATTTGAGCCATGGAGTATACACACTTTGAGAACCTAAAATTGGAGTGCTGTGATTTGAAGCAGTTGAAAGCTATACTAAAATGCCATAAAATTAGGGCCACTGATAAATGCATTCCAGGTTGTAAATGAAATAAGTATTATTTATCCAATGTCAAGTTGAACTGACTTCTGTAGAGACCCCATAAATAGTCACAACCATTCACAGAAAATAGGTAAATAGGGAATGGAGTTAGGGTGCCAGGACTGTATCAGACATATGTGAACACACACACACACACACACACAAACACACAAACACACACACACCTGTGGAGAGTTGAGTCCCTATCATCCAATGTTGTCAAGTTGAATTAACTTCTGTAGAGACCCCATGAATAGTAACAACCATTCACAGAATATAAGTAAATAGGGAATGGAGTTAGGGTGCTAGGACTGTATCAGACACAAGCACACATGTGCGCACACACACACACACACACACACACACACACACACACACACACACACACACACACACACACACACACACACACACACACACACGTGTGGAGAGTTGAGTCCCTAGTACAGCTACCATGTGCACAGAATGCACCCTAGCTGAAAACCAAACTAGAAAACCTCTTGCTATGAAGCAATAATGCTTCCCACTGTGCCACTTTGCCACCTTATGAACAGCATAATATAGTGCAAAATAAACATTTGTAATAAAAGTTTCTTAGCTGCTGTTTTGAAAGTGTGATTTACCTATTCTGAGGATGAAATCCAGCTATTTGATATTGCAACTGCAATCATAAAATGAAAAAATGACAGTAAGCTTTTGTTGCAGGTAGAAATGGTTTGCACGTTAAAACAATGCATTGATATGTTGCTACGATTTATATAGGAAAAGCTGAAATTTCTGGTTTCATTTAGTAACTATAATAACCGGAATCAAAGTAATTTGTTATTCAGTTGTAGCTGGATTAATCTACTGCCAAGTATACACATAAAAGAAAGCTCTTACATCAGAAAAAATGGGCGTTCAATTACTTCTCAATGAAACATGACTCAAACAAGCAATCAAATCGTGAACAGGCTACCAGACATAACATATCTTTCCAAAAGAATGTCTGTGAGAAACAGGAGTAGATAAAAGTTAAAACAAAAACATCATATGAAATTTAAAGCAAACATCTTTCAACCACAGAAGAGTAAACATTAGAAATGGGGGAAAGCAGTTTCATTTTAAGTTTGTTAGATAAAAGTACCGGTTTTATTTCCTGATTACTGATAAGTAAGCATATAAAGTGATATAAAATTTGTATTTAGTATCAGTAACTGTTACAAATTCACTGTTAAAACAATGCTTTAAAATAATAAGCAAAGCACTGATTCCTATATGACATGCAAGTTACTGGCTGTTGTGATTTATTGTTGTATCATGTTTGTAGATAACATTTGAAAACTATACAACCTCAATAATATAAGCTGTTTTCAAATGCATCTTTTATTCTTGTGAGTCACTGGGATCCTTGGGCAGCAATTTTTCTGCAAAATATACAAGGTAAATAATGTTGGTTTGTATTGCTAACTTAATTGTAAAAGAGATATTATATTTTTTGCAGTCCCTGTGTGTGTGAGCACACAGACACACATTACTTACATAAATGGGTGTGTATCCAAGTATGTCACAGCAGAGAATCATTTTGAGCTATATATCACAAAGCCTGCTGTAAAACAAACAGAAAAAGGAGTTTAGCTGTTTGGTTTGCCTTTATTTTTAACAAAAAAGGATTTTTTTGTCTGTGACTAACAAAGACTGTTTTTGTGACTGATGAGCTTTTGGGGTGTATGTCAGTTTAGACAGGTAGAATAGCTCATCATTAGGTGGCAGTATTTCACAACCTTATTTTTTCAGCAGTTACCATGTGAGAATTGTGTCTGCTGGTCCTTGAACTCATCAGTCACATAAATTCTAAAGATACCATCTTACGTCTGGTGCAAATCAGGACAACCATGTGTGACAAGGTTAACATGACCAGCAAAATGCTTGATGATGAATCATACTCTGACTCATACAAAAATGAAACTTCTTTTTTCACATTAGCCACCCAGGGACTAACCTGAACAGCTTTATAGTGAAACAATCAGGGAGACAATGACTTAGACACAGATTGGATTTGTGTCAGTAAAAAAATGTGTGTGTCTGTGTAGGTATGTATATATACATGTTTAACAGTGTCCACCTCTGAAAAAGGAAGAGTTTTCTTTTTCTTTGTGATTCATAACAACATACAGGATTTACAAGAAATTGGAAAAACAGAAGCATGCATAGTTATGTTATTTCCACCAGTAAGTCAGGATACTGCAGTTTTGTACTACCTGCCCTGCTAAACGTTCATGGGCTATATCCAATAAAGACTGAGTGTAGTGTTTTTGTCTTAATGCAGATGTGTGACATATACATACTGTATATGTGTTAGGGATAGCTGTATCCTCCTGCATAAGATGCTAATCCAATGGATGGCAGTCAGTGAGGCAGAATCAGAAAAGTCACCATAGAATCAAGGGAAAACAAAGTAAATTAAAAGTTAAAAAAGTGGTCAAAAGCAGAAAAAGGAGTGCACTGCTAGGTGACAGAAAACCATATAGTGAAAAGGCAGTGCACAAAATCCTAATCAGTAATACACCAAGGCATGACATGCCAAATGCATAAAATGTCAGGAAATAGGATATGGCAAGTGTGAGATGACACAAACATTCCATCCCATCCCATGTCTACTTCCCTTGCCTACAGCCAGGCAAAGCAGCAAGTATGTATTTTGAGCAGCAGTGTCCTAGCTATTGCTGAGTCAGAATACTGCCTGAGAAGTGTATGTGCACAATGGTACTCCAGGAATGATGCCTGTCATCACTGTGTATGTGTGTAACTCAGTCACTAAACCAAGCCTATATACTGACATATCTTGACAGGACTGCACAAACTGTGTGTGCACACAATAGAAGGGATATGGCATAGTGCACGCTGTAAAGAAAACATCAACTGGAAGAGAAATGCAGCCATCCTCACATATGCATCCACCCTTCTCTATAGAGACTATGGCCCCTGTATGCAGTGTACCACACCAAATGAAAAAGTAAACAAACCTTATAATGAATACCTACATAAAAGGCCTGCTTCATAAAAAGAAGAGCAGAGTACATTGCACCATCAAGAAAATGGTTGGGCAGCAAATGTCCACTTCTATGATCATATTATTGAAAGCATGCAGCACCACCAAATGTCTACTTTGATGTGCAGGTTCATCATGTGTGAAAGAACAGAAATCTATTGTAGGCAGTACTGTACAGCAGCCAACTAGGTCAGCAGAAATACTGTCCAAAAAGAGCATTCTTTGATATAGATAGCAGCTCCAGGGAGTGCCACAGATTTGTAGTCTAGGAGCTTGCAGAATGCCAGTGACTGTCACTACTAGTAACCAGAAGTCACACCTCTGTCATAAACTGTGTCACCTGTAGATGTTCACAGTGTAAATATGTCATGTCATACCAGAGAAGTCTAATCCATCAGCATGGATATTACTAGGCACTAAACCCAGAATGGAAAACAGCCATTCAAGTAGAAGCAACAGTGAAAGAGAATACACATATGGAGATGAGCTATGCGAACTGATGTCCAACAGAGGCTTGTCAGTATGGTAACTATAGCAGGGTAAGGGGTAGCTTCACAATATTTAATGATGAATCCATGATAACATACCCATTGGTTAAGGTGGACATATGGCATACTGAACCCCCTACACATACATGCAGATATCTCATCACCAGACTTGACTCTGTATACAACAATGTGTTGGCTAAAGTAATCAAACAATGTGAAAAAAACAGTATCTAAACTGGTATGTAGTCCTAGTACCAGAATAGAATGTAGACAGAATATTACAGGTTAAAAATTGCATATCCTTCTTACATCAGAGTACCACAGGAGATAACCAAGAATTGTATGGAATAGAATACCCCCCCCACACACACACACACACACACACACACACACACACACACACACACACACACACACACACAAAGAACCATGCAGTTGGCTGGTTATGCCTGTTTTGCAGACATTTGTTGTGTGGCTGGATGTGAGTCAAGACTCTGAAGAACAAGAGTGTGGGGAGTAAAGTGTCCAACATAGAATGTTAAGTTGTCAATCTCGCCTTCATTCTTGCTGGATGGGTTCGGAGCCGATCCTTGGCTCCGACTCGGCACTTGCTTAGCTTGAGAACTCCTTTTACCAGCTCGAGGCAACCCTATATCCCATGATGCAAGGCGAGACTACCTCAGATCTTGTTTGCCGCTTTGCGAAGAGGTCTCTTTTTTGCCAGCTCAGGTAAGTTTGAATTTTCAAACAGTTTAGTCAGGGTTTTTTCTCTCCCTTGCTCTATTTCATAGTGTGTAGAGTTTCTACAGCCCACCCTATTCCCCCTATATTTAAAACTTTCTAGTTAAATAGTTAACTTTTTTTTTTCAGTTAGGCCTAGGCCTCTTTTCTTAATCCCTATCTGTGTGTGTGTTTTTGTTGGGATTAATAGTGTGACTGTTTGGGGTGTGTGAGTGTTGTTTTTTACTTGGACTATGTCTAAGGAAGGAAAGGTCTCAGGCTTCAAGAAGTGTGACTCGTGCTGTCAGAAAATGTCTCTGACAGACAGTCACACTTCTTGTGTTTACTGCCTGGGGCCTTTACACCTGCAGGACTCCTGTGCCATATGTCATTCTTTTAGCCAGAGAGTCCTGCAGGAGAGGAGGAACAAGTTGATCCTCCATGGCTTAGTAAAGCCAGAAGGTTCACCCACTAAAACTGGGTCGAGTAAACCTTCAAAGCCACCTAAGGTTCAGGCTACAGTTGTTAAGCCTTCCCCGGTGGCTCCGACTCCGGAGTCGAGATCGGCTCCAGCTGGAGCCGATCTTTCTACTTCTGATGTGGTGGTGTCGGTTCCTACCGGCTCCGACACTCAATCTACAGTTGCCTTGTCGGCTCCGGCTGGAGCCGACGTGTTATCCAGAATCTGAGCCGAGAAGCCTTCGGCTCCATCTGGAACCCAGAGGACGTCGGCTCCGATGGCTTCGTCCAAGAAGAGATCTCGGTCCCCTTCTTTGGAATCGATCCACTCGGCTCCAAGGTCTCCTCTTTTGTCGGAACGGAGTCATCGGAGCCGATCTTTGAGATCTTCCAGGCTGTCTGACCACGATTTAGAGAGGGTGGTAAGCAGGCTGTTGAAGTCACAGGCACTAGCCCAAATGCTCCATAGCCCGTCTCAGCAGACTTCGGCTATTGCTCTTCCCCTTGAACTTCCTCCTCCGACTCCCCTCCAGAGTTCGGAGCCGGAGCTTCTCGGGACAGCGACCGTGTCGGCGCCGGAACCAATACATCCCCTTTCGGCTCCGTCGTCTTCGGCTCCGATCTCCTCCATGAGACCTTCCTTGGAGGGATCCGGTCGTCGAGTTTCCCTCGTCGGCTCCGAGGGGGCTAGTGGCATCGGACCCTTGTCCGACCTCGCTCTCCCTCTCGGGGCTTCAGCTTTGGTAAGCTCGGCACCGACATCGGCCTCGGAGCCTTCTCTCTCAGTGGAGCCGGGAATTCCTATTTCTTCGGAACGGGAATATTCTGGCCTCCCTGGGAGAGGAGCCTTTGAGGTGATGAGGAGTGTCCTGGCACCTGAGCCAGGTCAACGGTCCATCCCTTTAGCTCCTCCCTCTTCGGTGCCTGTTGATGTCTCTTGCCAGCCTCTTGCTCTTAGGCCCAGGGATCCATCGCCCCAGGTTTCCCCATTGGGAATAACTTCCTCTTCTGAGGTTTCTCCTGATCCCGCAGGGGAACCCCTCGGAAGAGGACGTGTAAGAGGAAACACACAGACTCCCCTGAGTCTACAACATCTGATACCGACTTAGATGAGTCGGAGGGTTCCCCATGGTCCCCCTCTGAGGATGTCTCCTTTTCAGACATCCTTGAACTCCTCAAACAGAGGGGGAACTGGCCCTCCATTGACCCCTCCGAGGATGAGTCGGTATACCTGGAGGCTTTTGGATCCCGACCCTCCACCTCCTGGGTGTCTCCGCCTTTCGACCCACTTATGCAGGTAGTGGCTCGGAAGGCGTGGGCAGCTCCAGATTCTGTGGAACCGGTCCCCAGGAGGCCATCCAGATTTATTACGGCCCCTTCAGACAAGCAGTTTCTTTCTAAGGGCGTCTCTGTGGATGCTATGGTGGTGGCGGCGGCCACCAAGAAGGAACTTGCAGATCCTTCAGTGCCTGTCCATCCTCCTAACAAAGATTCTAGGACCATGGACAGGTATGGCAAGCGGATGTTTTCTTCAGCGACCTTTGCTATGCGTTCGCTGAACTACCTTTGTCATTTCACCAGACTTCAAAGAGATATTCTCAAGGAACTAGGTGAAGTGGTTCAGGATCCTTCAGCTGCTGGGGCTCAAGACAAGATTGCCTCACAGCTAGCAATCCTAAATTCTTTAATCAACTCCTCCATGCGGCTCTTAGACGTCAAGCCTGGATGCGGCTTTGTAATTTCGCGGACCCCTTTAAGGCATCCTTCACCAATACCCCCTTTGACGGTTCAGCTTTGTTCGGACCTCAGGTGAAGGAAACCTTGACCAGGTGTGAGCAAGACGGCAAAACTCTTTCTGCCGTAGGAGTCCATTTTTCCACCCCTTCTAGACCCTATCCCAAGGGTCAGAAGGGAGGAAAGATGTGGTTCCGTAAAGCCCAAGGAGCAGCGCCGGACACGCGTGGTCAGTTTACCCCCAGAGGCAGAGGGGGTAACAATAATAGACGCCACCCTAGAGGCAGGGGGGTCCTCAGAATCAGGGCAACAGGGAGTCTCTTCCTGAGAAGCCCTTTCAGCATCCCTGAGGTGTTGCCCGACTGTCCACCCTTGGAGGCAGTCGGGGGAAGGATATCGCTGTACCCAGTAGCCTGGCGTTCCCTTTCACAAGATATGTGGGTACAGTCGATCATATCCGAGGGTTACAAAATCCCCTTCGAAAGGTATCCCGTGCCTCACCAATCCCTTCCAGACATCTCAACCGGTCAAAGGGATTTGGCAAAACAGGAGGTTTCAAAGCTCCTAGAAAAAAGAGCCGTCCAGACTGTTCCAGCAGACCAAGTAGGATCCGGCATCTACTCGAGATTCTTTTTGGTCCCCAAAAGGACGGGAGATTGGAGACCGATTTTAGACCTGAGCAATCTAAACAGATTTGTCAAGAAGGCAAGATTCCGGAAGGCAAGATTCCGGATCATCACGCTTCAGTCCATTCTGCCCTTTCTGGGCAAGGACAACTGGATGTGCTTGATAGACCTTCAGGATGCGTACTATCACATAAAGATACACAGGCGCTCCAGGAGGTTTCTCCGCTTTCGGCTAGGGACCAGTCATTATCAATTAAGAGCCCTGCCCTTTGGCCTCACTTCAGCCCCCAGAGTGTTTACCAAATGCATGGCAGTGGTCACAGCTCATCTGAGACGTCAAGGATTCCAGGTGTTTCCTTATTTAGACGACTGGCTCCTCTCCGCCACCACCAAGCATCAGCTTCTTCAGAGCAGAGACTACACTCTGCAGCTTTGCAAAAGGTTGGGAATATCAGTGAACTTCGAAAAATCTTCTCTGCTGCCTTGCCAATCTATCACCTTTATAGGCGCAGAATTAAACACCGTCAGTTTGTTAGCCAGACTAACAGATCAGAGAATTCTGGACATCCAAAAATACGTTCGGATTTTATTGCAGAGCAGCAAAGTCAAAGCCAGATTGATTCTGAAAGTTCTAGGTCTTATGGCTGCGGCCATTGTACTTCTACCGTTAGCTTGCTTCCACATGCGTCTTCTGCAGTGGATGTTATTCACTCAGTGGTCGTTCCAGAACCTTCCTATGAGGCATGAAATCTTAGTTACACAATCGTGCAGGACTCATCTAACCTGGTGGATATCTTCCCCTCTACTTCATCAGGGCCGACCATTTGTTCCCCCTCCTCCAGTTGCCACAGTCACTACGGATGCCTCTCTGATCGGGTGGGGGGGGCATTATCAGGGCAGGATGGTCCACGGAACTTGGCAACCCATCGAATACCATCTGCACATAAATGTCCTGGAGATGAGAGCGGTGCTTTTAACGTTGCAAGCCCTCAACGACTTTCTTCCCGCAGGGACTATTGCAGTTCAAACGGACAACATGTCTGTGGTCTGGTACATCAACAAGCAGGGCGGGACCAAGTCCTATCCTTTGTGTCGAGAAGCTGTCAGGCTTTGGCAATGGGCAATCTCCTCTCATCGGTTTCTGATAGCAACGCACATCCCCGGCAGGTCCAACCTCTTAGCGGACAGACTGAGCAGAGCCATTCTCATGCCTCACAAGTGGTCTCTCAATCAATCAGTAGTGGACGAGATATTTCTGAACTGGGGCACCCCTTGTTGCGATCTTTTTGCTACACCCCAAAACAACAAATGCCCCGACTTCTTCACCCTCTTTCCCCTACCAGGCCAACCTCTGAGAGACTCTCTAACCCAGGATTGGCCCCGGGGACTTCTGTACGCTTTTCCTCCTTTCCCCTTAATTCCACAGGTCATTCAGAAAGCTACCGTTTTGAAGGCCAAGTTGATTCTCATTGCCCCTTCCTGGCCTCGACAAATTTGGTTTCCGACTCTGCATCGTCACCTCCTGGTGCAGCCTTGGCATCTGGACCCAGTTCCGGATCTTTTGATCCACCAATCGGGTCAACAGCACCGGGCCATTCGTTCTCTCAACCTCACTGCTTGGTTGCTCCACTTCCTTCCCTAGCCAGGCTCCCTATGATCTCTGATCCTGTCAGAGATATCTTAATAGCTTCTTTGAAGTCGTCCACCAGAACGGTTTATGCTAGCAAGTGGCGACGTTTTTCCCTTTGGGCAAACTCCAGGCACATTGATCCCTTTACTGCACCTGTGCATTCTGTTTTAGATTTTCTGGCTGAAGTTTTTCAGTCAGGATCTTCTTCATCAACAGTCAAAGTTCAACTGGCGGCTATTTCCAAATATCATGTTGGCTTGCAAGATCATAACATTATGTCACATAGACTATGCAAAGCTTTTCTGAGAGGAGTTTTTCTCCTGAAGCCTCCAATAAAACATCCTCCTCCACAATGGGATCTGAATGTATTGTTAGCATCCTTGATTTTACCACCCTTCGAACCGTCTGCTTCATGCTCCTTGAAGTTATTGACCTGGAAAACTATATTCTTACTGGCTGTCACTTCAGCAAGAAGGGTATCTGAGATTCAAGCTCTCTGCATCCGTTCCCCTTACTTGGTTTTTCACAAGGACAGGGTATCCTTGAGAACAAATCCATCTTTTCTCCCCAAAGTTGTTTCTCAAACTAATATTAATCAATCCATCGATCTACCAGTTTTTTCCCAAATTATTCTGACAGAGCTGAACAAAAGCTTCATTTTTTGGATGTCCATCGTCAGCTCAGGTATTATTTGCATAGAACTAAACAATTCAGGAAATCAGACCAATTATTTGTCTCCTATGCAGAAAACAGGAAAGGTCTCCCAGTATCAAAAGTGACCTTATCCAGATGGTTATCTTCCACCATTTCTTACGTGTATTCGCTCAGAGGCAAGCAACTACCCTCTAAACCGAAGGCACACTCAACAAGGAGCCTATCCACTTCTACAGCTTTTCAGGATAGGCTACCCATTGATACCATTTGTGCAGCAGCTACTTGGGCCACTCCTCATACCTTTGTCTCTCATTACAAATTAGATTTGGCCTCGAGGGACAGAGCCAGTTTTGGTTCCACAGTTCTCAAGAGTCTGTTCCATTGAGCCACCCAGGATACAGGTGCTAGGGACGCGGTCCCATCCAGCAAGAATGAAGGCGAGATTGACAACTTAACATTTAGAAGTTATGTACCTACCATAACGTTCCATGTTAGTTGTCTTCTCTCGCCTTCTTTCTTGCGTCCCTCCCTCCTTCCTTCCCCCTGGCCTGGACAGATCTTGAAGGGCTTCTCTTTCTCAGGTTTCACTCTCCTGAGTCTTCAGTAGAAGAGTCTATATTAAGAACTTGTTTTCCTAGTTCTACTAGGTTAGTCTTTGCTCTTCCTTTGGGAATAGTTTTATTTAGCAGGGTATTATAGCTACCAAACGAGATCTGAGGTAGTCTCGCCTTACATCATGGGATATAGGGTTGCCTCGAGCTGGTAAAAGGAGTTCTCAAGCTAAGCAAGTGCCGAGTCGGAGCCGAGGATCGGCTCCGAACCCATCCAGCAAGAAAGAAGGCGAGAGAAGACAACTAACATGGAACGTTATGGCAGGTACATAACTTCTAATTTAGTTTTATGCCACTTGGACAATGGAGATAAATCTTTTCATGGAGTTTAACTAGCCAGTTTCTTAGAAAACATCATTAATACTGGCTAAAAGCTGATTGTCAAGAATAATTATCTAACCCAACACTAGAATGTTTTGAAAAGTAAAATACGTTGTACAGGTATTGTGATAATACAGAAATGCAAAGATGGTGTCAGGAGGAACAACAAGCCCTGTGAAATAAAGGGATACTTGTTGTAGTCATCTGGAAGAGGTCAAACAGTAATTCCAAACAAAAATGACTGTGATTGTATTAGTTCATTTTAAAATCAAAAAATCAGGCCACTTGGATCAGTGCTATGCTCCAGTAAACAAATACATAAATATAATGGTTTATAAGTTGCAAAAACGTCATTACTGATAAAAAAGTTGCATTCATTCCTATGAGTCATTAAAAACATTTTCCTGCTGGTATAAAAAGGTTGCACAAACAAATAGGAGGAATAATTTGTATATGTGTGTGTGTATATATATATATATATATATATATATATATATATATATATATATATATATGGGTCTACTTCACCCTGTTCAAGGCCAACAATATCGAAGCTGATATTGTCAGCACCAAAATGTCGAAAACGAAAGTCATCCCGTGTGAAAATGGAAATCTCCGTAAGGGGAGATTTCCATTTACTGCAATGCAGTGCGATCTCGTATTTGGTATATTTAAGTAGTAGGGGGTGGGAGGTGCAGGGGGGCTTGCCCCCCTGCATAGAGGAATTTGTGTTGTGTTTGGGCGTTTTTTTTTTTTGTTTTGTTTTTTTTTGTGTGTGTTTGATGTTCGGGGGTTTTGACATTTTCATTTCGATTATTACACTGTCAACAGTTTGAGTTTTCGATAGCATAATATAAACGCTATATATATATATATATATATATATATATATATATATATATATATAGATAGATACACTAGACAATGTCGATGTACTGAAATGTCGAAATTCAGTACGTCGAGACCGAATAGTGGAAAGTGCAGTTAACTGAAACTACAATATGCTGAATCCACAAATGTCGAATCCGCCACTATCGTGGTGTCGTGTTCGTGACATTTGCTGCAGTTTGTGGATTTATCTTGGGTTTCAGGTAAGTGTTGTGTGTTTGAGGATAATGGGTAGAAACTTTAGTGTGTGTGAGTTTGTGCGGTGGTGTTTTTTGTGTGTTTCTGTGTTTAGTGCGACCTCGGAGTTAGAATATATAAGTAGGGGGGGCGTGGGGGGTGCACGGGCGCTTGCTCCCCTGCTTATAGGTAGGTTAAGTGTGTTTGGGTGCGTTATGTTTGTTTAGTTAGGTAGGTTTATGTGTGTGTGTGTGTGTGTGTGTGATTATGTCCTGGTTTGTGTGTGTGTGTGTTAATGATCATGATTATAGTATTCGTGATTGTGGGTTTTTGTGTATGTGGTTTTTCGAGTATTCAGTTTCGAAATACTGAAATTCGACATTTCAGTATTTCAGGATTGTATAGTGAATCCATATATATATATATATATATATATATATATATATGTGTGTGTGTGTGTGTGTGTGTGTGCGTGTATGTATGTATGTATGTATACATAGTGGAGTCTGGTGATGAGATATCTGCATGTATGTGTAGGGGGTTCAGTATGCCATATGTCCACCTTAACCAATGGGTATGTTATCATGGATTCATCATATATATATATATATATATATATATATATATATATATATATATATATATAGTCCCAAAATGCCCTTATAGTTATTGGCACAGCTGATGTTAGCAGAAGGTAGGTGAGCCCTGATGTGAAGTCGATTTATGATGTTTTAAACAACCCTTAACATTTAAACTTTCTGAAGTCAAAAAGAAAATGCATGATTTTCCAAAAAACAAATGTGAAGCTTCTGATGAAAAAAAATCAGTGGAATCAAGTAAATCTGTATAAAATGAAGGACACTAAAATAAATATTTGTTACATGCTTTTCAAAAATTGGCTTGATTTTTTAGGTAAAATGTTTATTTTAATACTTTAGATCCTAGCAGATATAGTGCAGTCATGTTGATATTCTCAAATGCTTTACTTTAATTGTCTGAATATTTTTCGATGAATTGGCCACATGTTGAGATGGATCTGGACTATGTAACTTCATGAGATCATGCACGCAGGGGTGTCCAACCTTTTGGCTTGCCGGGGCCGCATTCACTGAACAGAAATTGTCTTGGGGCCGCATATAAAATATATCATATAGTTACCTCTTTCGCTACCACGGGAGACCAAAGTCAACCTCCTGGCTGTACTGTAGGTGCATTTGAACAATTAATAAATGTAATAAATGCCTAATATTTGCCTTAAAATTCTAATTCTCATTCTGATTTTAATTCTCTAATCTAACAGTTAACTCTAACATCTTAGTTAATATATAGATTTTTTTTACAAATAAACAGATATTCACTATAGCACTAGCATTTCTCACTGGGAAAACCACTCTAGCAGTCCATCTACATACAATGTCAGCATTAGCAGTCCTACAATACTATAATCCACAAAAATAAGCCAACAGATTTGCAATAAAGTAAAAAATTCACATTACTGACAATTCTTAATAAGCTACAAGAGGGTCTAACCCAAACAAATGACTAGTGCCAGAAACATGGCCTCAAGCTAAATGCCAAAAAATGCACAATCATCCCCTTTGAGTGATGTCCCCACAAATTATCACATTAATAACAATGTTGTAAGCACGCAGGGGCGGCTCGTGGCATCGGACTGCCGGTCTGCAGCCCCCTCAGAATAAAGTGTTAAGAAATGAAGAAATCTTAGAAATGTTTTAAAAAAAAAAAATTACCTAATACCTTTTTTTTTTAAATAAACAAACTTCCGAGTCCGTGACTCGAAGTATCTTTATCTTGCGCACTCTAACCGCCTCGGGCTGCGGCGGTTTTAAACATCTTTTTTTTTGTTTTTGTTTGCAGCCTGTAGGGATAATGAAGGCATCATTGTGATGCCCAGAAGTCTATGCGGTTCCAAACCGCATAGAATTAGAAGGGGCTCGGACTGCGACGTCCGCAGGCACGTCATGACGTGCTTGCTAAGTTGCTGGGCTAAATGCTGCTGATTGGTTGTCGCTCTCTTCCCGGGCTTTATGTGCTGGGAAAAGAGCGGGAATCAGTCAGTCAGTTCAGTTAGCTTCAACTTTCCTTGCTTGCCTTTGTGGATTATTTGTTTCGTGATCTTTTTATTTTTTTTTTCGGATTTACGTTTTTATTTTGGTTTTGGGTGGATTTTGTGCTAGCTAGAGAACGAAGGAAGAACAGAAGAAGAAAGAAGAAGAAAGAAGAAGAGAAAAGTACAGAGTGAAGGTGCAGAATTAGATCAGGTATATGGCTTCCACCTTTTGACCCATATGTGAATCTATGCTGTGTATAGTGACCTTGTTGTGATTTTCTGAAAAAAAAGAGATTCTGCAAGGCTCAGTTTTTGATTGAGTTTTTTTTCTGAAGATGCTGCTTTGTATAGAGTAACAAGTACTAGAGTGGCTTTTCATCTGTCCTTGATTTTTACAGAATGGTCTGGTTTGATTTCTGTCATATTTTTTGTACTGTTGATTTATGCTTATTACTCAAAGTGCCTGTTGCTCTGTGTTTAAGTAGCAATACTTTAATGACCATCAGGTAAGCTTGGCTGAGATTGCAAGATGCAAGTAAGCTTTAATAAGCATACTGTTAAAGAATTGCCAACATTTAAAGCCTTTCTGTTGCCATGTAGAGAATACTTAACTAGATAATGTATAAGCCTTGGGTATTGAAATGCATATGCCAGTATTTGTAATAAAGGACGGAATTACATTATTTTAAGAGTCTCATTACACTTGGAGACTTCCAGTCATCTCTGCAGGCTTTACCCGTAAACCGAATGCCAATCGTGTGGCCCATAACCTGTACAGTAATCCTTTTAAGCAATGTATCTTAAGCGTCTTTCTTGTTTGCTTTTCATTTTTTACTTTGATCATGTTTTCCCCATGAAACAAGTAGATGTCAGGCAGCAGGTCTTTTTTTGGATAAGGAACATTTTTACAAGTGGGGGCATCAGAGATTTCTACTTTCAGCATGTTACTTGTTACTTTAGTAAAGCTGAATATAAATTATAATTAGAACTGCAGTGCAAGAAGTGGTTTGAGTTGAGTGCTGCTTGTATTTCTTATACTTGATTTTGACTGGCGTTCCATTAATGTATTTAAAAAAAAGTAATTTATTTTTTCATGCCTCACAACCTTTTTTGTTTCCATCTAGATATTAAGCTGTCATGCAGCCAATGCATTGAAATATTTTTATTCTTCTACACTTCATTTTGTCTTGATTGGACTCTCATGACGACTGTTTGGCACTCAGTGCAGTATATTTAGTTTTTGTGGTTTGCTACTACAGTACCTCAGGCTTGAACCCTGTACCTTGTATGCAGGTGTTAAAGACCTGAATTCCCTACCCACCACCATTTGTAAAAAAAAAAAAACTGCAGATTTTTGCCTCATATTTGATCTGATCTGTTCCTCATAATATCTGTGGTTTGTAAATGTTGCAATGCTTGATATTTGATGGTGCAGTGGTAGCATTGTTGCCTCACAGCTGCAGGTTCTCAGGTTTGCTTCTTGGCTGGGGTGCCTTCTTTGTGGGGTCTTTATCTTCTCCCTGTGTTTGTGTGGGTTTGCTTTTGTGTCCTCCCATGTTACAAAGACATGTCTGCATTATTTCTTCCTGGGCCTCTGCTGAAATTTTTCTTTTGTTCCAAGTCAGACTGTCCTGATTAACAAATGTTAAATAAAATTGACAGGCATTTGAATTTCAGACTTCAGGTTTCTGAATGTTTAAGCCCTTGCATATTTGATGGTGCAGTGGTAGTATTGTTGCTTCACAGCTATAGGTTTTCTGGTTTGATTCTTGGCTGGGGTGCCTTCTGTGTGGAGTCTGCATCTCCTCCCTGTGTTTGTGTGGATTTGCTCTGGTGCCCTGTCATTTTACAAAGACGTGTCTGCAGTATTTCTCCCTGGGTCTCTGCTGAAAATTGTTTTTATTCTGTCAGCAGTAAAATTGACAGGCATTTGAATTTCAGACTTCATGTTCTTCAGAAAATACATAGTAACACAACATTTTATTCTAGCAATTTTCTAAGTTTATAAGATGAATATTTGAAATTTGTCCCTATTTTTGGGACTGTATTCCCCCATTATTGGCTTTGTCCAGGTTTTTTGTGCTAAGGTTGACAGCTATGGCAAGAACTGAATTCATTGAATGTTTGAGGGCTGTATTCCCTCATTACTGGGTTTGTCCAGGTGTTTTGTACTAAGAGGTTGACAGCTATGGTGAGAACTGAATTCACTAAATGATAGCCATTTAAGTTTTTATCTTCCTCTTTTACAAAACAGCTGATTTGGCGTAGTGGTATGTTGCTCTGACTGTTTTGCACAGGAAGCTTGGCAGTAAAATGTATGGTTCTAGCAACTTTCCAAGATTATACAAGCAATGTTTGTGTCCCTGGTTTTTGGGCTTTTGACCCCCCCCAATACATTTTTGCTTTTTCCAGTTTTCTTGTGCTGCGAAGTTGAGTATTGAGTAGATTTTACAAGGAGCTGAGAGCTGCAGGGGAACAGAAGTTTAGTGTTGCTTAAGTGAAGTTGGTTTGCCTTGTTAATAGCACAACAGGTTGTGTACTTGCCTTTGATGCAGCAGGCTGTGGGTTCTACTCCCACAAGGGGTGGATGCTGCCGTACTGAGAATGTTCTCCTTGGTGAAGATACTAACTATGAGTCCGTTATCAGTTTGCCATCCATTTCCTCTTGCAATATTACTAGCTTATCATTTTTTTAATGTAATATAGGCAGTTTATTCCTGAGGGGCAACAGATACTTTATTTTTCGATGAAACCATGAAATATAAAGGTGTTTGCTAGCAGCAACCTCTTCATTAGTTACAGATTTCTTTAATGTGGAATTATTTAGATGACTTTTACTTCTTCAGAGATAGTGCATATTTAATGATAATGGACTGTGTAGAATAGTGCATATTTACTGATAATGGTGGACTGTAGAATTGTGCATATTTACTGATAGTGGTGGACTGTAGAATTGTGCATATTTACTGATAATGGTGGACTGTGGAAGTCTGAGTAGACTTTTATGATAAATGTTCTGAACTGGGCAGTTTTGTCATTATGGGTGCATGCATTTTGTTTCATTGCTTACTGGAAAAATGTTCAAAACAATTTTAAAACGCCCTCTAACAACTGTAATATATTGTACAAGGAATATAATTTAGTACAATGAGGAAGGTGTATCAAAGAGCACATGTATGTTTCATATGCAAGGGGCCTATGATTTGAAAACAGCCCAAAATTAATCTTTTATCTGCCACTGGCAAAATGTATTTTCTTTGAATGTGGGTTTCAATACTGTTTCATTGAATGTGAGTTTCAAGGGCAGAGAAGTTTTAATGCTAAGTTTTCATTGTGAGACTGCATTGATTTGTTTAGTAGATGACTTAGTGTTTGTGCTGTAAAATACAAAATAAAACTTTCAAATGAAGTCCAACTCGTCATAGAAGTAAAGCAGTATGCACATTAGTGTTTATGGTAAAAGGAGTGAAATAGCCAAGTAATGGTTCATTGGAATGGCTGCAGAGGCTCCATTCAACCATGATTTTGTCAGGGGGGAAGGGCAGCAAATTCAGACAGGCCCAGCTGAACTATACCTCCCAACTGTCCAGATTTTCAAAGAATGAATAGATTTTTGCTTCTTATTTTTGGTTTGTTCTTCATAAAATTTGTAGTTTTCTGGCAAATCATTTAGAAATTAAGTCACTAAATAATGATACACTGAGTTTCAGACTTCATAACCTTCAGAAAAATGCATGCGAAAGTAAGAACTGTTATTCTATCAACTGTCTCAATTTATACAAGAGCAATTTTTAGTACTGTTTATATGTTCCCCCAATATATTTTGCCTTGTTCAGATTTACTGCATTAACAGGTTGAGAGGTACATGCAAATAAAATTGATTTATAGAATTAGGCATAGCCAACCTCTCAACTGTCCCCGATTTTGGCTCAAAATGTTGCTCTTCCCCCTAATAATCCCTCCGCAAAATAGCAATTTTGGAAGAAAACATGGAGGGTTTACAATTAAGAAATAACTGTAATAATCAAAGTTATAGATTACTTGAAATGCATGTAGATTCTTTTATTTTGTTAGCTGCTCAAGTTAGCATACTAATATTAAAGTGTCCCTTCTTTGACAGGTTCCTAGCTGTATTGTGTGGCTATTTTATATTTTTACATCACATTTGGTCCATTTTTCATAAAATTGTGTTTTTTGGCAAATTAGTGACAAATCACTAAAGACTGAAGTTAGAAAATAATGACAGACATTTGAGTTTCAGATTTTATACCCTTCAGAAAAGTCATACTAATGCAAGACCTATTCTATTATCTTTCTAAGTTTATTAGAGCAATATTTAAAAATTGTCCTTATTTTTGGGTATTTGTCCCACTTCTGTGTATGGCTTTGTCCAGATTTCTTGCTCTGAGGTTGAGAGGTATGACAAATGCGTCAGGGCCATCAGTCAGCCAGAGACATTTCAAATTGTGACATACTTGTTGCACCCCACTCCACCATGTAGTGACTCTGGATGTGTCCAAGCAAGGCAAGGAGTAGTTATGCAGTGTAAATGTGCAGTGTGTCCCCCCCATCCAAGGTAGACACAAGTACTACAGTGGCTTTTCATCTGTCCTTGATTTTGCAGAAAGGTCTGGTTTCCGTCATATTTTTGTACTGTTGATTTATGCTTATTACTCAAAGTGCCTGTTGCTCTGTGCAATGCTTTAATGACCATAAGGTAAGCTTGTCTGAGATTGTAAGATGCAAGTAAGCTTTAATAAGCATACTGTTAAAGAATTGCCAACATTGAAAGCCTTTCTGTTGTTGCCATGCAGAGAATACTTGACTAGATAATGTATAAGCCTTGGGTATTAAAGGACAGGATTCCATTATTTTAAAAAGCTCATTACACTTGTTGGAGACTTCCAGTCATCTCTACAGACTTTACCCGTAAACTAAACAGAATGCCAATGATCATGTGTGGTCCATAACCTGTGCAGTAATCCTTTAAGCAATGTATCTTGAGCTTGTTTCTTGTTTGCTTTTCATTTTTTACTTACATGTTTTCCCCATGAAACAAGTAGATAGTTGTCAGGCAGCAGGTCTTTTTTGGATAAGAAACATTTTTACAAGTGGGGGCATCACAGAGATTTCTACTTTCAGCATGTTACTTGGTACTTTAATAAAGCTGAATATAAATTATAATTAGAACTGCAGTGCAAGGAGAAGTGGTTTGAGTTGAGTGCTTCTATTTTTTCTTGTACTTGATTTTGACTGGCATTCCAGTAATGTATTTAAAAAGTAATTTATTTTTCATGCCTCACAACCTTTTGTTTCCATCTAGATATTAAGTAAGCTGTCATGCAGCCAATGCATTGAAATATTTTTATTCTTCTACACTTATTTTTGTCTTGACTGGACTCTCATAATGATGGTTTGCCACCCAGGGCAGTGTATTTAATTAAAGTTAGTTTTTGTGGTTTTGAGCATAGCTCCTCCCCCTTTCTAGTTGGCCACACCCCTTCCCCTTGACCCCACCCATTCAGCTGTCTCCTGCAGCCCCCCTTTAATTTGAAGTCACCAGCCGCCACTGTAAGCACGCAATCAGTTGTGAGGTGCTTGGGCACCCAGGTTGATAGAAATTTGACTTTTGACCACCACATTGTCTCCGTTGTACGGAAAGCTTTTTACATGGCCCACCTCATTAGTAAGGGTATCTCATCCAGGGACAAGGAGGTCATAACATCCCTGTATTCTTCCTTTACAAGAGCAATTATTGAGTGCAACACCCCTTTTGGCACGTGCCTCAGCAAAACACCCTGCCAAAAGAAAGACTGCAACAATTTCTGACAAAAAAAGGTCAAAGGACTGAGTTCACTTACTTATCCAAACAGACTAAAAAGCTTCTTGCTTTCCTCTGTCTCTCATTGGCCCCTATAAATTTCATCACTGGCTTACTTTCCAGGCTAAGAAAGATCCTGCCTTAAGAGACTTTCTCCACCTCAGAAATACTGGTTATATTTAAAACAATCACTACAAAGACCACAGCCTTCACTGCAACTTAAACAAGCCACCTTGTATGGACAGGTTATTGCACAAAAACTTTCAACTTCTGTAAAAATCTCCTCTCATTATCAAACAATGTAGTTCAACAACACTACAACTGGATGGATAGCCATGAATGTACTCCTTAAGTAAGTAGCATAGCCTTCATCAAACTGGAAGGAAAATCCACATACTAAACTTTCCCAGCTGGATGGCTAAGATCTAATATTGGTTACTCAAGTCTACTTGTCTAAGAAGAGGGGCCTATTTAACTGAGAATTCCATTTGCAAAAATATATTCAGTATACATATTAAATCTCTCTCTCTTACACACACACACACACACACACACACACACACACAGAAAAGGAGCCCCTACTTGTAAAATAGGCAACCTCGGTAATCACATGACAGTCTCACTGATTGAAATTGTCTGGAAGTCAAAATATCTGAAAAAAAAATCATAATAGAGATGGCTTCATCCATGTAATTTCCCATCACCAAAAGGACCATCAATAAATCAACAAACTGCTCAGCAAAAATTAAATCAATAAGAAATCTATAAACTCTCTAAGATCATACTACATACTGGAGTAAGCATATAACTTCCTTCCAATCTAAAGCCATTTGACATTCAGACATTTTAATTTGTGCAGAAGTTATTCACAGACTGACCGTTTACTAAGCTGTAATGCTGACCATCGCTTTTGAAAAAAACAAATTCCCAGACTTTGTCAATAGCTCAAAGTGAAGAAAAGATTACTTTTTTATTTATTATGTATTTATTTAATTTTGGAAAACATCTTTAAAACTGTTAAATTGATTACACACACAGAAACACAGAAAAGTTATTGTGATAAGTAAACCACAGACTGCTGCAAGAAATCAGTCACAGCACACTATGCTTACGTCCGAACCAATGAAGCATACCTGTCAATTCCAAAAGAATTAAAGTAGCTTAATAAGAAAGTTATTTGCAAGGTTACATGGCAGTTTATATTGGAAATAAATGGAGATATTAAAAACGCTCTGTTTCTCATAATTATGCTGAAAAGTCTTCCAAGGTAAATACAACCTTCTGATTTAGCATAGAACCATACCTCTCAACCTTAGAGCAAGAATTCTGGACAAAGCGAAAAATAAAATTGGGACACAGGCCCAAAAATAGTTATGCATCACAGACACCATTGAAACAAGTGTAGCTGCAAACATTATACATCACGTATAATGTTTCTATCTCATTATTGTCAGCTAAGCATTATATGGCTCAGTCAATCCTGCCTTCTTTTGCAACAAAGAAAACCATACTTTGAAATGATAAATCCATTAAAAGTAATAAAACACATTGGCTCCACATCCTTCAACTTCCTACCTGCAAACAACCACATAGCTTTCACTGAAACTAGGTCTGCTTATTTCCACAGAATGACACCTCTCCCTAATTAAGTCTAATGGTATACAATCTACCAGGATCTGGACTACCTGAAATAAATTAAATCATGGCCTGTAAATTACAAGTGCACTTTGTTTAATTAAACTACATTTCAAAGCTCACTTGCTGTATTCTTTTTCAGTAACATCCCAATATCCATTTCCAGGTCACTTTACAAGACATTGGCAGTGGTAGACTTAGCATCCTCCAGATCCCTACAGGACCACACTCATACTGCTAACATTGTCCATTAAATGTAAATATCCATCCACTGTAAATGGCAAGAAGCTATGTCTTAAAAAAATCTATTTTTGGCATTCCTAGTACCCAAGTATCAGGTTTTGAGATAAAGAAACATATTCTCCACAGTTTGTAAGTCTCTGTCTTTAATAATCATCTACTATTGCAGCACTCCCAACACAAACACACACATACACACTAAAACCCCCAACATTTAAAAAATGACATTGTACCCACCTGATTTGCCAGTATTGATGATCCACCAAAGATATGCTTACTGTTGTCCAATCTATCACTGCTTAGAACCCACCAATGACAAGACAGTACTGGGTGATTTTTTGTTTGTCAAAAAAAACAATACAACTTTATATGCTACAGTCCCACATTAGTCAATCCACTACTGACCTGTTAACCTTAGGATGCTGTCTCATTCTTACTCCCTGGGACTGCATTACCTTGGATGACTACTTTTATTTCCTAAGCAAAAGACACAAATTGGAAGATGAGGCAAAAATCCAGACATTCTTCGAAAATCCATACAGTTGAGAGGTATGATTTCATATTCAATACAACACTCTCCCTGTCAGGAAAGCTGCAATTTAATGAAAGTGTACTTTTAATGTAGGATGCATTTGTGAGCTAACTTGTTTGTACGTTAGCCTCTTTGTGCATGTGTCTCTCTCTGTCTCTCTGTCATGCTTGCATAAACGCACACACACACACACACACACACAGACACTCATAAACATTCTGCTTTCATGCATGCACTCACTCACACCATATTTACCTGTTAACACAGGTTAAGTGCTGTCTCTTTAAAAGGCAATGACGGCAAATCCATAGACAAGTCCCTCTTCAGCAAGAACACACACATTGATTCTTTGGCACAAAATAAGGGCGCGAACACACAGACCCTTCTTTGGCGCAAAAAAATCAAAACTAGGATGCTTTGGTGCATGCGCACACAGATGTTAGCGTTACAGGTCATGGGCGCAAAAAACACAACAAAAAAGTGTTTTAGGGCATACGTACATCGATGTTGGAGTTAGAGGTAGAGGGCCACATGGCAGAGCTCTGAGGGCCGCATGCGGCCCGCGGGCCACAGGTTGGACACATCTATTTGTATTGTGCCTTGGGGTTGAACATCTGTCCTCTGGTTGTACCATTTGTGCAGTGTTCAACCCCAGGGCACTTAAGGACCGGAGGTCTAAGCTGATTCTGGCGGGTCTTCTGCCTCCGGATTCGGCTTCTACCTCCGGTCCTTCCGTGGCTCCCCCAGCGGCTGCAGCGGCTGCCACTCCTGCTTCCCTCCCCCTGGCCGGGACTCAACCTCCTGCCTTAGGCTCAGAGGAGAGGGTGGCTAGGAAAGAAAGGAAGAGGGAGAAGCACCACAAGCAGCGGGCCGAGGCCTCCGCTTCGGCCCCCCCTGGCTAAGCGGTCTTCTCCCTCCAGGTCTTCTGGTTCTCCTCCTTCTCGGATCTGGTCCCAGTGCTTTTCACTGGGTCCTGAGGAGGAGGAGACCCAATCTCCATCGAGGTCATCGAGGCGACACTCCCGCCCCGCCTTGGTGGCCTCGTCGAGATCCACAAAAAGTCTCACTGATGCAGATTTGGACCGGATGATGAGAAGATTCCTCCAGGCCCAACTGCAGATGGAGTGCTCCTGCCTCCCACCCCCCTCCGGGGGGAAGCTCAACCCTCTTCTTTGCCCCGATAGCTCCTTCGCCATCCCGTTTCCCGGGTTCGGAGTCTTCAGAGCCAGGCAGCCTTGGAGCCGGGGGTGTGTCGGCGCCAATAGTCTCGGGTACTTCGGCGCTGACATTTCCCTCGAGTCTGTCGGGTCCATTTTCTTTGGATCCGAGCTCTCGGAGCCAAGGGCTGAGCTTCGGATCCGGTGGTATCGGTATGCCTTCGGCTCTGTCCGGGTCGGTGCATGCTGGTCCGTCGGATCCGATCGCTTCGGCGCCAGCCCCGATCCGTCCTTCGGATCTGAGGGAGAGTCTGCTTTCGGATCCCAGAGAGAGCAGCTCTCCCTCGGCATTCGACGTGGTGGAGAGGGTTCTGTCAAGGGATTCCAGGCCCCCGACCCTTGCCACGGCTCCACCCTGCACTCCTTCTCAGTTGGGCCCGGCTTCCATCACCCGGCCCCAGGGACAGCCTGCTTTGATGTCCCAGGTAGTTCCAGTGGAACAAGACGTTGCTGGTGAGACCTCCTCGGACAGCCCCCCCGAGGAGGTCCCTCACAAGCGAAGGTGCAAGAGGAGGCACCTGGACTCCCCCAAGTCCTTGACTGAGGACACGGATTTGGAGGAAGGGGAAGGCTCCCCAAGATCACCCCCCGAAAATGTCTCTTTTGGTGATATCATGGAGATGCTCAGAATAAAGGGGGGTGGTCTGCCCCAAAGCCTACCTCGGACGAATCCGTGTTCCTGGAGGTGTTTGAAGCAGGCCCGTCTACCTCTTGGGTGTCCCCTCCAGCCGACCCCCTGGTAGATTTGATCACTACCAGGGCGTGGAAGGAGCCGGACACTGTGGAGCCAGTCCCCAAGCGCCCAGACAAGATCCTTAGCCCACCCCCTGACAAATCACACTGGAGTAAGGGTCCCCTGGTAGATGCCATGTTGGTGGCAGCAGCCACCAAGAGGGAACTTGCTCAGGAGAGTCCCTCGGTTCATCCCCTGAGCAAGGAGTCTCGGTCGATGGACCGCCTAGGGAAGCGGGTGTTTAGTTCAGCGACCTTCTCGGTGAGGTCACTGAACTACATGGCACACGTGCTCCGACTGCAGCGGGACCTTATTAAAGAGTACGCTGCATCACTCCCCGAGTCCATGTCGGCAGAGGACAAACAATTGCACTCCACCCGGATGGCCACTCTACGATCCATATCTAACACCTCTGTGCGGCTTCTGTCTCATGCCACGGAAGGAGCCGCTAGAGCCGGCAGAGCGGGCCTCGTTATGAGATGTCAGGCCTGGCTCCGACACTGTGATTTCACGGAACCCTTCAAGGCGTCGTTCGCTAATGCCCCTTTTGATGGTTCTGCCCTCTTTGGCAAAACTGTGCGAAATACCTTGGTCCAGAGCGAAAAGGATGGGAAGACGTTGTCTGCCATCGGAGTCCGCTTCTCTGCTCCCCAGAGGTCCTTTTCTAAGAACCAAAAGGGACAGAAGAAGATGTGGTTCCGGAAGTCTCAACAGTCCCGTTCCGCTCCGGACTGCCAGCCTTTCCGTGGCAGAGGAGGGCAGGGTGGACACCGTCCTAGAGGCAGAGGGGGCCCGTGGAACTTTGGATCCAGAGAACCCTTCTCGGACCAACCCATGCAACACCCCTGAGGGGTTGCCCGACTGCTCCACTCTGGAGGCAGTCGGGGGGCATTTCTCGAAGCACCAAGCAGCTTGGGAGTCCATCACGACAGACCGCTGGGTGCTTCGCATCATATCCAGAGGATATCAGATTCCCTTCTCTCGTTACCCACACAGCCCCAGATACCTCCCCGATGTCCCACCCCATCAGAGGGAGGCCGCAGCAATGGAAATCCAACATTTGATGGGAAAAAGAGCCATCCAACATGTCCCCCCAAACCAGTACGGGTCCGGGTTTTACTCCAGGTTCTTCTTGGTGCCAAAAAAGATGGGAGACTTAAGACCAATCCTCAACCTTTCTTCCCTGAATCTGTCAGTAACCAAAGAGAATTTCCGCATGGTCACTCTTCAATCCATTCTCCCCCTCTTACGGGAGAACGATTGGATGTGCTCTATAGACCTCAAGGATGCATACTACCACATTCTGATGGACAGGTGATCCAGGAGGTTCCTCCACTTCTGGCTAGGAGCCAGTCATTACCAATTCAGGGTCCTCCCCTTTGGTCTCATCACAGCCCCCAGGGTGTTCACCAAAGTGTTAGCAGTGATAGCGGCCCACCTGAGGCTCCAGGGAATTCAGGTCTTCCCATACCTGGACGACTGGCTCCTGACCGCCCCGACAAGGTATCTACTCTGTTCAGCCAGAAACTACTTTCTCTGTCTAGCTGCCCGGCTGGGGATCACTATCAACATAGAGAAGTCGTCTCTTACTCTGACTCAGATTATAGACTTCATAGGGGCCAGATTGGACACAAACAAGCTCCTAGCTTTCTTGACCACAGACCTGCTACTCTCCCTGAGGCTACATGTGCAGGCCATTCTACAATCTCCAGCTCCCCTGGCGGAATTGGTCCTGAGGGCTCTTGGCTCGATGGCGGCAGCGATCAACCTATTGCCAATGGCACATTTGAACATGAGGGTCTTACAATGGACCCTCCAGGTCCAGTGGTCCCTTCTTCACTACCCTCTGAGCCATCCCATCCCCCTCAGCAGGGCCTGCAAGAGGGCCCTCCTATGGTGGCTCCAATCTCCAGACCTTCAGCAAGGACGCCCCTTTTCTATGACCCCTCCTGTAGCCATGGTGACCACAGACGCCTCCCGCCTAGGGTGGGGGGGGGCATTGTTCGGGCAGGACAGTCCAAGGCACGTGGGACCTCATGGAGACCTCACTGCATATCAACGTCCTAGAGATGAGGGCAGTGCTGTTAGCGTTGCAAGCACTTCAGGACCTTCTTCCCATAGGGACGATTGCGATTCAGATGGGCAACATGTCGGTTGTCTGGTACATCAACAAACAAGGGGGAACCAGGTCTTACCCACTCTGTCGAGAGGCCATGAGAGTGTGGGAATGGGCTGTCTCCACCAACCGCTTTCTCATAGCAACGCACATTCCGGGACGGTCCAACATCCTAGCGGACAAACTAAGTCGCACCATCCTGTTACCATACGAGTGGTCTCTGAATCCCGAGATAGCGAATTGGATCTTCGCCAAATGGGGTCAACCCTGTTGCGATCTCTTTGCCTCTCCCTCGAACACAAAATGTTACGACTACTTCGCTCTTATTTCCCCCTCCGGGGAACCCCCGAGAGATGCTCTGGTGCATGCTTGGCCTCCCGGTCTTCTTTATGCTTACCCTCCTCTTCCTCTAATGCTGAAGTTTCTTCAGAAAGCCAGTCGGTTGGGGAGCAGGATAATCCTCATTGCCCCATTTTGGCCTCGTCAAACCTGGTTCCCTTACCTGTGGTCTCATCTCGTGAATCCTCCTTGGATTCTGGATCCCCGTCCGGATCTAATATCCCACCCCCTAGATCTCCCAGTCCCGAACCCGGACAACCTCAAGCTCATGGCTTGGCTGCTCCATTTCCACTCATAGCTAGGACTCCCGGTATCTCTTCCCCAGTTAAAACCATTCTAGTAGCTGCCCACAAGCCTTCTACTAGAAAGATCTATAGCAGCAAATGGAAACGTTTCTCCACTTGGGCGGAACGCAAAAATTTGGATCCTTTTACAGCTCATCTGCCTGCTGTATTAGACTTTCTGTCAGGACTGTTTCATCAAGGAGCTAGTTCCTCCACAGTCAAGGTCCAACTAGCAGCTATCTCTCATTATCACGTTGGAAATGAATTGGGCCCTTTGATCACCACGAAATTGTGTAAGACCTTTTTGAAGGGCACCTTTTTGCTCAGACCCCCAGTGAGGGAGGTTGTCCTCCTTGGGATTTAACGTTGGTGCTTCAGGCCTTTACAGCTCCCCCATTTGAGCCTGCAGCTTCCATAGATCTTAAATTCTTATCATGGAAAACGGCCTTTCTTGTCGCTATCACCTCGGCTCGAAGTGTCTCTGAACTACAGGCCCTATGTGTAAAATCCCCTTACTTGACCTTTCACAAGGATAGAGTTTACCTCAGGACCAATCCCTCCTTTCTTCCCAAGGTTGCCTCTGAGTCAAATATTAACAGTCCATCAACTTGCCGGTCTTTTTTCCTAACTACCATAACAAAAGGGAATACAAATTACATTCATTGGATGTGCATAGACAACTTCACTTCTACATCCACAGGACATCTGGTCATAGGAAATCTGACCAGTTGTTCATCTCCTTTGCCAAATTTAACTTGGGTAAACCTGTATCAAAAGTCACACTCTCTAGATGGATTTCACAGTGCATCCTTTTAGCATACGACAGTTCGGGCAGGCCCGCACCTCAAGGAGTCCATGCCCACTCTACTCGATCTATGTCTACCTCTGCGGCTTTCAGAGCTGGAGTTTCTTTGGATGATATTTGCTCTGCAGCCACTTGGGCTTCATCTCATACTTTTATCAGTCACTACAAATTGGACATTATCTCCAGAGGGAGAGCATCCTTTGGCTCTGCAGTGCTCCGGAACATCCTTCCATAAAGGCCACCCAAGGTTCAGGTAGCTGGGGACTCTGTCCCAAAGGTTGCTACACAAATGAAGTTAACTACTTCAGATTAAAAAGTTATGTACTCACCATAACGTTCCATCTAAGTAGGTAAACTTCATTTGTTAGCAAACGTCCCTCCCTCCTGCCCCCTCACTTGCAAATGTTCTCATACTCAGGTCCATGGGTTTTACCCATTTATCTGGGGATTAGTCATTGCTAGCAGTTTTTTGCTGTTGGGCAAACTTGATCTGAGGTCAGTCAAGGGTTGGCAGGGAATTATGGGTAGGGCGAGGAGCTTGGAGCTCAGATCTAAAGCTGTTGAAAACTGCCGGTTCAGATCCAAGGTCGGATCCGATTCCCAAAGGTTGCTAACAAATGAAGTTTACCTACTCAGATGGAACGTTATGGTGAGTACATAACTTCTTATTTTCTTTTATGACAACTACATTCATATGAACCTATGAATCTGGCAGTAACTACCTTATTTTCTGTTGTTTCTAGAGCATTATCAGAATGCCTCATACATTAGGAGTATATTGCTACCATCTGCATCTTTCTTGGCATCCTCTATTTTTAAATAGTCCAGTTCTTGTTTTTCATTGTAACTGCAGTGCACAACATGGTTGTGGGAAAACACTAAATAATTTACTGAGTACAAGTTCTTTGGTATAAACCTGTTTTACAGTTCTTTTTCCTTAAATGGAAAATTCCACACACAAAAATTGCTCATTGAATCTTTCCTGTTTTTTTTCCCTCTTCATGACATAGTGCTCTAAAAGAAAACAAGTCAACTACAGCTACTCAAAAATGTTGTTACTGCTAGGAGAGTAAATAACCTAGAATTTTTCACTATGCACGTATTTGTCTTTATATCCAACCATGTTGTAATAGTATACCTCTCAACCTCTTAGAGCAAGAAATCTGGACAAACCCATATACAAAAGTGGGATAAAGGCCCAACAATAGGGACAATTTTTAAATATTGTTCTCACAAACTTAGAAAGTTAATAGAATAACAGATTTTGTATTAGCATGACTGTTCTGAAGAGTATGAAGTCTGAAACTCAAATACCTGTCATTATTTTCTAACTTAAGTCTTTAATGATTTGCCACTAATTTGTCAGAAAAACACAATTTTATGAAAAATGGACCAAAAATATGAGGTACAAATCTGGACATTCAGCGAAAATCTGTACAGTTGAGAGGTATGTCAAAAGGCAATTAAATGCTATGCCAATAGAATAGTCTAAAAATGGATGTAAAGCACAAAGCTGAAGCCATTTTGTTTCACTCAAGGTTTGTAAAGGAAGTTGTTACCACTACTTTAACTAGAAATGAGGTAGAGAAGACTGAAACAATTCTAACATCCCACTGACTGCCTGCAAATAGTCTAGCCTTTTGCATCAGTGAACCTTTGAGTGTGCATTTTGGTGTGCGTTTTGGTGGACTGAAAGCCTTATGATGTCACATCGCTCAGATAATAAAATAAGTTATTTAAGCTATTGTAGCAATGTGGTGTTCTTCACATCACAGAGATGTATATGGGAAATTAGAAGTGGTGGGAGTGAGATAAAAAGGCAGAGGCACTGCACCTCATTTGGGCCAAAAGAAATAACATTTTTTTCTTGCATGGGCAGAGCATTTAATTAAAAAAGGTATAAATATCCCAGTTAGGTTTTGTAAGACACCATCAAGGATGTGGAAATGAAAAGCATAACAGTTCTTTATTGCCAATGTCCATATCTCAAGACAGTGTAAACACCCTCTGTAGTACCAGTTCATTTGCATTTAATGCCAGATAACAACATTGATGATCATTAACTCCATTCATATTGTTTCAAATTCTGTTCAGCGGTGACATAGGTTTGAGACTTCAATAAACTCTCACCAGCTTGACCTTTTGTGTCCCAGCACCAATGCAAGAATATGATGCTGTCTCAAAAACGGTTTTATATATGATGCTTGCCTTACAAATGCCACAGTACCTCATAGCTTCTTATGTACTTAATAGGCTGTTCATTTGTGAAGCTCTTAAAAAGCGTAGCCTTTCTACCTCTTATATTTTGTGAATGAATAACCCAGAGAGTTGGGGCCTTTACTTATTTCCCCTGTCCCTGAGTGACATGGGTGTTAAACTGGGGGTGAATTTATGGCTTCCCATCTAGTTATTCAAATTACATTTGAAAAGTTAGAGAAATAGTTCACTTCCACAGAAGGGGTATTCTCTGTGATGCATACTTATCCTTCCAGTATGTCCTATTAATGTTGCAAACGAGAATGAGATCCCCCAAGTGGTAGTCACACTACTATTGGATTTGTGAATGTGTAATAGATCTGACAGGATGGGGTCAGATGATGCTATCTGTGCAAAACAGAAGTTTTAATACCCAATATGATGCTGAGAAGAAGGACAAGGTTTGAGGAGGTCTGCACAGTTTTTGGTGAAGTCTAGATATTCGGTGTATACTGATTTGCCCTCATCCATTGCTTCTGTAATTGTATCAAAGGTTCTCATCTAGGTTAAGTAGACAGGATCTGTCCTTGACAAATCTAAACTGGCTTTGATCAGGAGTATGTAGGTTGCCTATGTCATTATTAGTTCCATAATGATCTGCTCCATAGCCTTACATTTAAGGCTGATCAAGTTTATGGGTCTATAATTACTTAGGTCCATTAACATCCCACCTTTTTACAAGGGGATAACTGTTGTTGTGCTCTATGCAGTGAAGACAAAGCCCGGTTGGAGGCTGATATTAAATAGCTTCTGTAGGGGATCTGACAAGTCCTGTTTCAGGCTAACCAGTAGGCAACTTGGTACGTTATCTGGCCCCATGGACGTAGTGTTCCTATATTTAAATAGAGCCTTGAAGACACAGTCTTGGGAAATATGAAGGGAGTGCAGATACAGGTAAATGCTCTGGGAATATAAGGGGGAGAAGGGGGTGAAATTAAAGATAACTTTATTCACTAGTAGATTGGCTATGTCCTCTGTATCCGAGTATGTGATTTCATTTACTTTTAGTCCTGTGCAGCACTGGGCATGATTTGTAACAAAGTTAAAGAAGCTCTGTAGTTATCACTTGCCTAGGTGGCTATTTTCACCTCACATCTGACCTTGTTTCATTTGATCAGGGTCTGGTGTTCCCTGTTTAGTAAAAGTGTTTTTGACATCTTGAGAAATAAGTTTATTTTTGAATGTAGTGATTTTTTTTCTTTTATTACAGAGTTTGTTTATATTTGAGTATGACCACAGGGGGTTATTCTTAAATTTTGAATTGTATTTACTTTGAAGGGGGCAGATGTGTCTATGTAGCTATTTGCATGTACATAAAATTTGGTGGCAAAGGATTCCCCGTACCCAGTGGAGCCATCAGGTTTGAGGGGATTTTGAATCACTGAGTTTAGTAGATTACCCTTAACATAATCTCTGAATACCAATCTATTAGATGATGCTTCCTGCTTATCTTTTCTAATGAATGTGACATATGTGTGGTCTGATTTCTTCAGGGAAGAAGTGACAGCTGGTGGGAGCAAAGCTGTCCCATTTTGGTAAGGACCAAATCCAGGATTTTATCACACTTGATTAGGTGTGGCCTAACTGGTTTAGAGAGTTTCTAATGATGAAGTCTAATAAGTTACATAGAGATACATGTTTGAGGAAGTATAAGTCTTCCAGTTGCTGAAGGGGTAGTTGACGTCTCCTAGGAAAATGGTGTTTGGCTTAATGAGTAAGGATTCCATACTTGTTAGTTTGCAAATATGGCCTGAAGGGGGCATACAGAGAGGTCCAATAGTTAACTATGATATGATAAGGGGTTTTATTAATAATAATAATTTGGACATGGAGGAAATTTAAGTCATTATCTTGTTTAATGAGTCTGCAGGTGAAATTAGTTTTACAAGTATGGAGACACCACCACCTTTGGTGCCTTCATCAAAAGAAGTGGTTCTGAATGTGTGGAAGGCATTACAACCCTGTAATGATAGTGTTCTCATACAATACATATACCAATGTTTTTTTTTTTCAGGGTAATGAGTGCCTGTAAGAAGTAGAGTTTTTGTTTCATCTTCTAGCTTTTAGCATCAATACTTTTATGTTAGCCAGATTCTGTTTTGGTAAGCTCTCCATCCTCCTGCTCTACTTTACTCTTAACCTTATTCTAATTTCTCTAAAGAACCTGAACTAGGTGACTTTAAATAAACTCCAAGCTTGTAAATATTGTGAATTTCCTAAGAGTAACAAAAAAAAAATTGTTTTGCTTTTTTAAATTGTCTCATGATGTATATTACGCTTGCTATTTTTTTTTTGAATGTATGAATCTTACTCTTGTATTTCATCTCATTCATTATGTAACCTTCTTTTTATTTTGTAACCTTTATTGTACTGTATTGTACATGGAGCTTTTCTCCCCGGGCCTCCACTGAAAATGGGCACTTCTTGGCCCAGTGGACTTCCCCGGTAATCAAACTGAAAATAAATAAATAATAAATAAATGTTAAAAGGTTTAGAAGACTGACATTGCCAAAAAAAAGGCTTTATGGGGGTAGACAAGGATTTAGCTCATATAGGAAAGCCTTGGGGGGGGGGGGGGTGAGAAGTACAACCCATCCCTGGCAAAGCAGTGAGGAAGACCTACCATCTCCCTCCAGGCAGATATATATTGTATCCCCTTTGAATGACACCAGAAGCTAAGCCAATTATTGAAGTCAGAAGTATCTTTTTTTAGATATTCCAGCATTAATCTTGACAATAGTAGAATGCTGTTCAAGGCTAAGTTCATACATACCTCAGACATATATTCTAAGAACTTCATCATGTCACTCTTCATATGTCTCATTGCAGCATGTTTCAAGTTATTTACACCCACATGGACTATGACTGTGTCATGTATGTATTTTTGATGCAGGGACTTGAGGGCATGTGTCATCCTGGCACCTGATTAGCAACTGACCATGATCCTCTCATTGCAAAGTCGGATGAGTGGTGCTTTGGCGCATCTCACTTTGGAACCACCTATGATTAAGATATTGGTTTGTGTGGAGTTTTGCCTTAAAGACTTTTGAACTGAATTGGTGTGACTCTTAGATGTGTGTTTTATGCTAGATGCTGTCTGTGCTGTGTGTTTATGAGTTTGTGTAGGGTGCTAGAGGTACTTGTTTCTTAGGTGACATTTAGGAGGCCTTTGTAGTTTAGGTAGGTAACTTTTAAGACCCTCAACATAAGTAGGCCTATGTGTTTGGTCTGAGTTATGTGTGATTGATGTAGTGTTATGTGTTATTGAGGGCCAGCCACAGTGGTGTAGCGGTTAGCATTGTCACCTCACAGCAAGAGGTTCTTCAGTTCGATCCTCAGCTGGGGTGCCTTCTGTGCGGAGTCTGCATGTTCTCCCTGTGGTTGCGTGGGTTTCCTCCGGGTGCTCCAGTTTCCTCCCACATCCCAAAGACATGCTCTAGGTGGATTGGACACTCTAAATTGGCCCTAGGTATGAGTGTGTACATGTGTGTGCCTTCTGTGGAAGAGCTGGCAACCCAACACCGTAAAACTCTACTGCCAATAATGAGCGCACAGGTGATCTGCTGTGGCGAACCCTAACCAGGAAAAGCCGAAAGAAGAAGAAGTGTTATGTGTTATTGACAGCCCATACATGAGTGCTTTGCCTCCAATAACATTATATAACTACATCTGTCACACACTGTGCCAGATTCTTTAATTAGTAGGTGGTTATCAGTAAACATGGGACAGTTGCCACATTGTCTCAGAATGTCCATTTCAAACAAGCTGGCTGGAGAGGCAGTAAGTGCAAATACACGGTTCCAGATAATTACTAATGTGAGTACAAAATATGTAGGGGCATCTGGTATGTTTGGAGTTGATCTTCTGGAGTGCTGTCTGTCTAAAAGAACAATCTACATTTCCACATGAGTGGCAGTATACCTTTTAGCACAAGACCAGAGTCTTTTTGTTAGCAAAGGAGTGAATGACAATTCTCAATAAGTAATGGATACAGTACTGTGCAGTACAATACAGTACAATAGTAAGTTAGGTTTGGATTTGCACCCAAAATAACCTGCAGTATCATAAAGACTATGCTACCACACACATTATCAGTTGTAGTTTTGAAAATATATACACTGTTGCTTGACCTGGCATTATACCTCTCAACTGTACAGATTTTTGCAGAATGACCATATTTTTGTCTCATATTGTTAGTACGTTTTTCATAAAATTGTGTTTTCTAGCAAATTAGTGGCAAATCATTAAAGATCGAACTTAGAAAATAATGATGGACATTTGAGTTTCAGACTTCATACCCTTCAGAAAATTCACGCTAATGCACAGCCTGTTAGTCAACTTTCTAAGTCTGCAAGAGCAATATTTAAAAAAACATTTCCATATTTTTGTTCGTTGGTCCCACTTTTATTTATGGCTTTGTCTGGATTTCTTGCTCTAAGAGGTTGAGAGGTATGCTTGGCATGATTAGGTTGCCTATTCCAGTTGTCCACAAATGTCTCTTAGTACTAGGAAGCAGTTCTTATTTATTTTAAATAGTAGTAAACTTATCATTTCATCAACATTTTCACGTTTTTCAATCCTAAGTATTCAGAGGGAAACAAATCCCATGTGACCTTATTTACTTGTATCAAACAGCTCCTTTAATGTCAGTATTTGATGCCTTATAGTCCAAGATTGTTAACTGTCTTCTCATAAATTAATTTGACCCATTCCTGAAACTATTAAGTCATTTCAGGTTTATTTATTTGCAAATGTTTTTTGCACTGAAACCATAACAATGTATCAGATTCTATTATTGTAATAGTTCTTATGTCTTAACTTCTAGATTTCACATTTGCTATACAGACTATAATTTTGTTGCAGTCCCTTCCCAGTTCACTTCTTTGTGCGGAGAAATCTAAGTCTGAATCAACTTATATGTGCAAATCTTTACAGACACCTGATGTGTTTTATTGCTGCCAGTGCTTTTAGCAGAATCAGTTCATTGAGGGCCCTAAGTCTGCCGATTGTACAAACTGACAATTTGTTTAGACAAGCTAACAGTTTGGGCACATGGAATGTGTAGTGATGTTTTGAAAGCTGTTCAGCTGTTATATTCCATGCAGGATGTATCCCATGTATTTTAGGCTATTGCAGCAATGATCATTCAGACATCTACTGTTGTGGTAAGTTTGCTTACACAACTGTACTATCCTTATCTTGAACATTGCAGAAACCTGTAGGGAGATCATGTAGATTTGGCAGCAAGGAAGTATGACCAGCAGTAGTGCTAGTCTTCTCAGCAAAAGCCTCAAGGGTACTTGGCATGATGTGGCGCTCATACTTCCAGCAAGAGTACAAAGGTATGTTGACCGCCTACATGGTCATGAAGCTTATGTGATGATGTATTTTTGACAATGATACATATAAGCAGAGAAGATAACTTTTAGAAGATAGTAAGGGAAGTATGATTTAGACAGTAGGGTAGAGGAGGTAGTAGAGCCTCAGAAACTATCAAACAAACAACATAGACAAGCTGCAAAGAGATGGAGACACAATCAGGCGTAGTTTGTAAGGGGGTATGAAACACACAGCTATAAATTTCAACTAACTAAAGATAGAAAATACAAAACAACACATAGGTGAGTGGGGTAGAGAAAAGTATCAATATATTGACCAAAAACAATTATGACATCAGCGCAGTCTGATCACAGTATCTGTACTATAATGTCAGTGCTGCAAAACCAGCCCTTACTGTAACAAATCATGTGCTTACATGCAGCCTCTATTGGACATGAAGCAACAGCTATCCCTACCTGTAGTGTGCAAAGCACTTTGTTTGCAGTATGAGCAGCAGAAGCAGTTACACTAACTCTGTCTGTGAAGCACTTGAAGAATGAAAGATACAAAAAGCATTGTTGCACACTTGAATGAAAAGACAAACAACATACAACAAAGGGGAACTTGAACCAACAACTCTCCTTACTTCCACTGTACAAAGCACTTCATTTGCAGTCTGAATTAGAGAATCAGTCAGACTAAAGTTATCAGATTTAAAAGGTATTAGATTTATCCTATGTTGTATCTGCACATTGCTGCACAATAACAGTCAGCTCATTTACATGCCCAATGCCAATTGAGACCAATATATGTAGCAGATGGTAGTAGTTTTACTTAATCATTACTATACAATGAGCAGTGGCACTTCTTATCAGTTGTACAGGGACATTGATGGTGCTGTTTGCTACCTGTAGTGCACAGTATGATCACAAATGATAAGTTATGTGGATGCCCTACATGGGCATGTATGAGGTGCATTTATCTTTTTGGGCAGTATTAAAAGTTAGAACATGGAATATGGGAAAGATATGAGAAGGAGAAATGAGCAGAAAGCAGAACAGAAGATGAGGAACTTATGAAAGAGCAGGATGAAGGTGGGTAAAAGTGGGTTAAATTCTTTTTGTGGGACAAGTACCCATTTTTCTTGCATGAAGACAGGGGAAGTTGCAGATGGAAGTAAGGGATGTAAGATGAAGCTAAGAAAGTTGAGTCTGGTAGCAGGGGAAGGCAGACATGACTGACTGGGCGTGTGGTAACATAATGAGGGAGGGGGAACACAATGTTCAATGATACATCAAACAAACAGAGGAAAGACAATGGTAAGTGGAGGACTGAACAACCAACATGGATGGGGATGGACACAGAAGGGAGGGGAAAACTATGCTGGGGGGATAGGGTGGCATGTTCACAGCTACATTTTCTGCCTGATGAGACCCAGGGGGTGATTACTTGCCACCTTGGATACCATCAACACTGGGCCTGTCTCAGAGTGTGGAGACAGTGCTGGGCAGGAATGCAACTCAACAAGTCACCAGAAGAGGTTCTCCATCTGGCCAATTCAGGCATCCAACATCCTGTTGATACCCCCCCCCCCCCTGTGTCTACCAACTGCCGATGGGTGACAAAGTATCACCTCCACTGGAACTGGTAATGGTGAGTAGAATGTCACAGCATCCTGTGCAGGTCTAGCTGAAGCCAGTGGCGGAGGTAGGTTAGGAGGTGTGGAAGTGACTGTGGCAGTCTGGGAACCAGATGCATGAGGTGCTTTTGATGATGATGGTGGTGGAGGTGGCACTGTTGCTGCCACCTGTGGGGTGTCAACTTGTCTTGAAGGAGGGATGGGTACAGGTTGTGATGCTGCTGCACATAATAAAATAAATGATGCGAAACAAAATAGTAAACAAAATAAATGTATGAAGCAGAAAAGTGAAAAACTGAAGCTGGTATGCATTTTGACTGATAAATTTAAACATAATATACCAGAGGACTCAAAAAACACTACTCAGTATAACAACACTTTTATTATACAATTCTTTCTCTAAAACGTGCACGCTGATTGGCCAGCCCAACCAGCGTGCCCGTTGTAAATCCCTCAGTATACTAACGGAAAAAGGTCCGGTCGCCCGGACTTTTTCCGTTAGTATAAAACACTGTCTCGCTATGTTAAAAGAGTTTAACATAGCGACACAGGTTTAAAAAAAGCAACGCAGATCTCCGTTGCTTTTTTTAAAGCTGTCTCGCTATGTTAAAGTCCTTTAACATAGCGACACAGTGTGTAAAAAGCAATGGAGATCTTGTGATCCCCGTTGCTTTTTTTTTTAAACCTGTCTCGCTATGTTAAATGGGTTTAACGTAGCGAGACAGCTTTAAAATAAGTAACGGAGATCTCCGTTGCTTATTTTAAAGCTGTCTCGCTATGTTAAACCCATTTAACATAGCGAAACAGTGAAAAGCAACGGAGATCTTGCGTTCTCCGTTGCTTTTGCCCACAGCTCTGATGTACTGCGTAGGCATGCGCAGTACATCAGAACTGCCGCGGAATGCCAGACAGCTGCGGAAGGGCAGCAAAGAGGCATTATACAATGCCATTATTTAAGAAAAGTAATTATTTCTTTTCTTAAATAATGTCATTGTATAATAGCAATAACCCACTTCTGGGTGTGGGTAATGCGGGATTTAACCATGGTTGTCTTTGTTTGGTCCCTCGGGCTTCGCCCTCGGGACCAAACCACGCCAACCGTGGTTAAATCCCGCATTACCCACACCCAGGCGTGGGTTATTGCTATAGTATACATAACTGAGAGGGGGATCTGAACAAATAGCCATCATCACCTGCATTCTGGACAAATAGAGGGTTAACATGATAAGCTGTTTGGACAAGCCAGCAGGGATCTTGAGTAAGAGTTGCAGTAATGATGTATGAGACAAATGTACAGATACAAAGAAATCATGCTGCTATAAAGATATATTTCACTCACAGGTTATAAGAAAAAGAAAAAGCTCTCTTGACAAAGATGCCCACCCACCCAAAATGTTGATAGATTAGTACTAGGCTAACTGCCCTTGTGGGCCATTTTAAACCTAGCCAATTACCCCATGTGAGAATCAAACCCTGCCTTTGTGTCTGTAAGGTAAACACCCTAACCATTATGCCAACCTCCCGCCATACATGTTTTCTCAATCTAATGCTGTAGTTAGTATGAAACAGAAAAATAAACTAAAATGTTTCAAGATAACACAACTGGTGAGGGTGGGTAGAACTGAATCCACAGGCCTCTTCAAAATGTGGAAGCAGAGCCATAATATCCTGACTTATCTGTCCAAGTATTTAACAGAGTGCATGCACAAACATACTAATAACATTCAGTACTCATACTGCTATCTTTGACTTATGGCAATTAGAACTTGCAGTGTTGTCTGAAAGTTATACTGTTTTGGAATAAATCTCTTCTACTGTTAATATTAATAGCTGTACAGTCAGAAGGTAAAATATAATCACTTTGGTGCTCTTTAAGGTCCTCCAATCTCCTCCTGTGCAGCTGCCTATTCACTTCAATTTCTTTAGGGGCTATTGAGATAAAAAGAACACTAGGTAATATTTGTGAATAGCATGTAGTCGCAAGTTATATGTGTAGCTAAGATAACTTAACTTACAGTATGTTGGTGGTAGCTGCTGTTTAACTTCATCCTTCCATCTGTGTAAGAGATCAAGGCTGTGGCACTTCCGCACTGTTCCCTTGTACATAGAATGCCAGTGACACGGATGACAGTCTGTGTTAAACTTTTCTAGGCTTTGGTCTTATACTGAGGCCCTTTATAACCTTCTGGAGAATCCTCTAACTGCAGTCCTGTTGGACTCCTCATACCACGTTTGTGCTCTAAAATAAGCACTACCCTCTTCTTTTCCTGCAATGATGTGTCACCTTGAAGAATTTCAGTGAAAAATGGCAGAAAATTGTTACCCAAATCAGGTCTTATGTGTCTTATCTGCCATGCCCCAACAGGCATCAATGGGCAGCTAATTTGTGAGGCAGATGGAGGGCTAGGGTAATATAGGTACTGTATTATTATGGTTGACAATGGAACTTTAGAGTGTGAAATCTGGCAGTCTTGTATCCCTGTCTATGATAGTAAGAAGTCAGGCACTACAGCAGCTCCATTTAAAAATGATTATATGTAGAATTACAAACCTCCCCCTACAGGCATGTAGTGGGCCACTCATGTGCTGTACTGCTGGCATAGACCTAGCATGTGCACAGCATAAAGTGCAAATGAGTACAATGGTTAGCAGGTTTCCTTATTGAGCAAACTGGGAGATATAGAAACAATAATGAGTCGAACCATAATTAGCATAATCATGTGAATCTGCAAGATATAAGCATCACAGTAGGCATAGAACTTCATTGCACTACAGAAGAAGTCTGTAGATCTCATAGTTTGAGACCTGAAAAAGAAAAAGGTGAAGTTGGAGTAAAATTAGGCAACAGCTTTAGCAATGTTATTCATCGGAGAAGGATTACAGAGGAATTTATTTAGGTCATCAAGCAACTGAAGAATGTTTGCTTTTGAGAAGTCCCAAACCACTGAGGTATTTACAGAGAAAATACAGCATGTTTTAAAGGAAAAGGTCACTAATTTATGGTCTGATTTAACAAGTGTTGGCGATACATATGGGGGTAAGTAAGAAGTGGACATATTTGTGAGGACTAGACACGGAAACTTGAGCTCCTAGAAAGATGGTTAACTTTTTGTAAAAGAGAGTTAGCATTTATAATATCAAGGAAGTGTTGGGCATGCCAGCATTTGGCAGTGTAAGTCATCCAGTGAATTGATGGCTAGTTCAAGTCTCTCAGTAGAAAAGTGTTGGATTAACTGGGATTTCAGCAAACTTGCTAAGGTAGCTATCGTGCTCAGAAGGGAACATAGAGATTGTTCTATAACTAGGAATGAAATTGTAATTAGTCTTGTTACAGTGATTTGGACATCTAGTAGTTTAAATATCATATTCTGAGGACCCCATCATGAGGTGATGATATCACTGACAAATATTGATATTCTTCCACCCTTGCCAGTAGGTCTGAAGATGTGACAGTCACTATACCCAGAAATAAAGGGAGTACTTTCATTGCTCAGAAATCATGTCACTGTAGCTAGACAAATATGAATGTGTTCAAGTTACAGGAGATCCCCAAAGTCAAGCTTTTTTTTGTTGACTCCTGACACTGAGTGGCACCATGTTAGCACGTTCCAAATTAGAACTTATTAGGTTGGAATGTCCGTCAGATGGAGTCTGCATAAAAAGGTACTATGGTGGCAGCAAAGGCTTAGCCAAAACATGAAAGCCTTGGTAAGAGAGATGCAGACCATCACTGGCGAAGCAGGAAGCCTTGTCAGTCATCTCATTTAAAGTTGCCACATACTGGATCCCTTAGAATGACACCAGTTAAATAGTTAATTATAAAAGTTAGTTATCTTGTCTTTGAATTTCGACATCATTCTGAGAGCTGCCAAATTACCAGTCAAGACCAGTGTCTCTTCTGCCTCATGCACATGTATAACAAACTCAGTAATATCCAAGTTTTATTATTTGATATCAGCACTGTGGAGCTGGCCTCATCTGATGTTAGAGGATCTGCAACTTTTGATAATGATGGTGTGGAAAAGCTTGCATGAACAGGGAGTATAAAGTGTCTGTTGGACATCTCCAGCACAAACCATAGGCACAGCCTCCATGTCTGGGGATAGTGATACCCAGACTACCCACACATCACAGGGGTGACATGTTAATGGGAACACTATTGATCAGGGTAATGTCCTGGTTTCCAGTTAACAGATGTCAGAATGTGCCCTAACATTTATGGGCAGAGAGGTTCACACAAGGGGGTTGGGTAATGACGCTCACTGGAGACATGGTTACTGCCCCACCCCTACATTGGTGTTATCAGTCATTGCAACCCAGTGCATGTTCATGTATATCATGGAGTCATAAGCTAATACCACCACAGCTATGGCTGAGATACTGAGGGTGATGTAGGGTGTCTGTGATGACCTATAGAAGTGCATGTCCCATGTGTGTGATTGCTTGGATAGATTCATCCACACACTGGAACATTCAGTGTCTGCTATGGCTCATCTGCTAGAGGCAAGGGGCCATGCACAGAGCCAGTCAACTGCCACATCCACAGATGGTAGCTAAAGTGCCTGTGGATAAACAAGATCCCGATCCTGCAGTGCTAACACTTCCATAGCAATATCTACTGTGGAGCTGTCTGCTCTCAAGAGAGACTGTCACTATGGTCATGGCCTTTGTCATGGTGGCATGTCTAACAGACATCACTCAAGGTGACACAGCGCATCAGCATCTAACAGGGTCATGGTACATCTAGTGCAACTCCTGGTAGAGTCATCCATCATGACCATGGGCAAGCACTAGATGCTGAACCCTTTGTCAAGTATACCCCGGACCTATTGAGTAGACTGGACTGTAGTGCTGCAACTACTGTTCATGCTGTATCCCTGTAGATCAACATTTATATCAGTACAGCCTCTAGTGCATCACATACATCCACCAACACCCTCCCTTCTCAACATGTGTTTCATTAACGGTCTTCCCCCTTTCTGTCAGTACTGACTTTTCATAGAAAAGCACATTTTTCTTTCAAACTCCTCAGCAATCACATTCATACATTTCCTTGTGAAAAAATGCACTCTTGTACTGCCTTCTGCACTCTGCATTAACATTGTTGCTTGGGTTACCTATGTCTGATGCACAGCACAGCCAGCCAAGTGAGCACAGCCACGTATTAGCTTTTCATGCATTATTTTTACTATAGTATATTTTCTTTACTTTTGTATACAAGGTTATGGAGCTGTATGTAAGTTTCTGTCTCTTTGGTAGTGCCACAGCATACTGTGCCTGTCTCCATCTGGCATGAATATCTCCTGCTGGTGGCTGCTGTATTATTAACTCTTCATCTGCCTCTGCTGTGTGTTGTGCTAGAAACTGCTGCCCTGTGACTGTCCACCATGCTGTAACTGCCTCCTCAGTATAAAGTTGTGTAACTTTGGACAAATAGACACTGTTTTCAGACACATGCTGAGGTCATACTGCACAGCATCATCAGATGAATCCAGACAATGAAAGCATGCCTTTCATAGCTCAAACACACACATGGTAATGTTTCTTGTTTGCAATAGGGCACACGTGAATCCATGGTCTGTTGGATTTTGTAGATTTTTGGGGGATATGTTTCCAGAGCATATCTGGTATCACCAACAAGATGAGCCTGTGGGAAGTCACCCCTTACAAATGTTTGGTGCAGGCTACAGATGAGTCATATGTGGAAGACTTGATAATTGCCTGGGTAAACTGCACACATATTGTAGATTGTGCCCTGTACATTACAGAACACATAGTAGTTGATGGAGTCCATACCCTTTGTGGTTCACATACTTTCTCCCCAGTTTTCCAGGTAGGCTTTTATTTCAATGTGGATATAGTTTAAGGCTCCCTGTACCTCAGGGTAGTGGGCTATATCATAGGAATCCCACATGGTTTTGTCTCTCTTTGTTCTGGGGTACATGGGAACTGCTCATGCTCCTCCACATACTGTAAAAGGACATTGAAAAACTGATGGGGTATTCTTGAGGCAAAGACCTGAGTTAGCCCTACTGTATCCCAGGTAGGTTGATGAAAGGTCCCTAGGGCTAATATACATAAAGCCATACATACCTTAGTATCCATGGGGCTGCAGACAAGACCAACACATGTTTTCAGTTTCGTGAATGATGCCCCTATCTACATGGTACCATCCATGGTGTAAGTATCTCGGAGTCCATGAAATGTTAAGTGTGGTTGGATGGCCCTGTGCCTCCAGGGGCAACACTGAACACAGGAGTTGTAATAAGAGCTTCTTTTCTTGCAGGTACACAGCAGCAACTCCAACATTGTTTAATAATTCAGTCAGACTGGACATGAGCATTCAAGCATGTTCAAATATACAGTGGGTGCAGCTCCATGCCCAACCATACTCACTTTGTGTAGCTTCTTTTTTCTGAATCGCACACACACTGTACGTGGCCTCTTGTTGTGCAAATTCACTCACCACAATATGCCAATGTGTTCATAATCTATGCCCATTCTCAAGGAAAATACTACAGTTCTGAGAAAGTATGCGTGCCATAACAGCAGATCACTGAGATACAGTCATTGTAACAGTAAAGCTACCTACCTGTCACCTCCAACTTTTAATGGAGAGATCCTCTCCTTCTTAAGGTTTTATTTATGAGAAAACTTCTAGCAGGAGTATTGTCCAAGATGTGGTAGGATGTTTGATCACTGAGCTGCCAGAGTAATGTAGACATATAACTTTATATTGTAATAAACTGCAGTACTTCAGTTTTGCAGAATGTATGCCTTATGTTTTATTGAACTATCTTACTTCTTCCTATGTGCATAAATAAAGAAGCCTTTTATTCAATTATTATTACTATATTAAATTCTGAATGGCATTTATTCATATATTTACTAAAGTCTGTGGCTATAATTTACAAGTTAGCCAAGGCATGCAGTATATGGGTACTCTGCATGTTTCATTTGTAAGAGGGTTTTTGGTACTTTTCCGTTAACGGGTCAACAGGTATGGGGTGAAATACACATGGAAAAGTAACGCGGAACTTATCCGAATTAAATGCTGACATTCTCAACACATGCAGTACCAAAGATAACTGTAGCACAAAAAACAAAAACAAAGTTTCATTCCTGTATAATAACTTCCCTGAAACACCAGTACTTTCAAGTGTATACACCTCATCTATAACAGAAAAGTAGAGTAATGTAGCCATATTACTCCAAAAAGTCTGGATTCACCGGTTTTACCATCAGCAGTAAACAGTCAAAGCTCACAGTTAGCAACACTTGCTGCAGGGATTTTTGACTGTCACTTTCTCTAACTATACAGAAGCCTGAAGCTCATCTCTTCACCTAATCTTTCTTTGCCACTACTCTCAAAACATGCACAAAGCTTTTACCAAATGAATTTCAACAATATTACCGCCAACAGTACTTTACAGAAGATTCGCTGAATCAAAGCGTACCTCTCAGATGCTGATCTGCCGAAAATAACTGTATGACTCCATCCTGCAGAATAGTAATGTCATAACTGATGAAAAAAATGCAGCCAAATAAATGAGACAAAACAGAAAGCGTGGACTACTCCCCCGACCCAAACCTTTCCGTAGCTCATTCAACTACGGACACTAACACACAAAGCAGTTCTATGCATCTAGGTCCCCAAAACAATAGGTATTCTCAGGGGCACACGAAAAAGGACACAACTCACACAACACCACCGGTTGGGGCAAACAGTGATGATTGGTATGTTTCTGCAGCTTCAACATTCCCGTTTAAATGTTGTGGGAACAATTATAAAAGACATCCACTGCTGAAATCAGGCACTAATAAATAGCTCTACCATGCGAGTAATTCAAACACATTAAGAAAGAAGGAATTGCTGGATTGCTAGGTACTCCATTAAGACTACAATAGGTCTTCGTTAATCCCTTCATGCTCAACTTTCACACTGTGTACATATGCTTGGTGACGCCTTTTGCCCCATTAATGGAAAAGTAACAAGTTTTTTTATGCATGCACACTTCCAGGATATCTGAGTATCCAGAAACTGATACTATAATTCTAATAACTTAAAATCTCATTTGTTTTTACTTTCAGGATGCTTCTTGGACAAACAGCTGTTTGTACAGATTTGAATAAATGTGTACAGCTGTATACATACACACACACACATATATACACACACACACACACACACACACACATATATATATATATATATATATATATATATATATATATATATATATATATATATATATATATATACATACACACTTTATATCTATAGCTATAGATATATCTATATGATTCTACTTGAAAAGGTCAACTTACCAAAATGTTGACTATCAGTATATTGAGACCAAAAGAGTGAAACAAGAAAATATCAATGGAACAGAGTGGCAAATGGTAGCAGTAGGTGGTTGCTCATGGTCACACTCCAGTGGGGAATGCGGCTTTGCCCTTTCTCCACTGTACTATGATCTTAGAGTTTGTATATTTGATGAGCAGTGGGTGTGTGTGGGGGATACAGGGTAGAATGCCTCCTCGCCAAAGACGTTGTTGTTGTTGATTTTCTTCTGTATTGTGAGCTTTAGATTATGTGGGCTCAGTCTTGTCACAGCTGGCTTTCTGGTATCTTGTGATCTTATTGTGATCTTGTGACAAAGATACATATCTCTCTCTCTCTCTATATATATATATACATATATATATATATATATATATATATATATATATATACACACACACACACACACACACACACACACACACACACACACACACACACACACACACACATATTGTCTGATATTGTATTTTGTTCAGCTTTACATTTTGTCCAGTATTTACTTAAACTAATGACTAGTTCTTTATTCCTTCAGTAAATTATTTCAGTTATTCACTATGGTTGCTGTACTTTCTACCCATACCTTACTTAGTTCCTGACAAAGATATTTACAAAGTTTACAACTTATTGTTATCTGCTTTACAAAGTTTATGCTTTGTGTAATTATAGTAAAAAAGTGATATTTGTCTACTACATCCAACTTTCCCTAATAAAGATCAGGGTTTAATAAACTAAAAACTGTGTGCTCCAACTTGGAAGTTAATAGAAAGCCATGTGTTTACCTGTCTCAATACATTCCGACATTTCCAGGCCAAAAGGAGACTCATGTTAAGTCAGAATAGCCCCTAATATTATGATTTACTACAAAAGTGACTATCTTGAAATGTTATAGTAAATTAATTATCTATAGCTTTACTTTTCAACACAGAGTTTATTTAAAAAGAATTTGGGCTAAGCTCCTTAATGGTCTCTTGGACTGCATGCCTAGTAACTACATAGCAATTTATAAAAAATGCTAAAGTAAAACAAGTTATAAATGGAGAGCACAACATACTGATACATCCTGATCCATATCACAGAAGGCAAACAGTCATCTTATACACAGAAATAATTTTCACTAGCTCACCTGTGACCACACTTGTTTTTCCATCAACAACGGACTCTTCTGTATCTCTCCATAAGGCACACTCTCTAAACACACCTGCGTGTACATTCTAACATGAAACTCAAGTACACAAATGGTCCAAACACAGGTACTCAGATTTTCATAATAATAAGAACCCAGTGAATTAAAAATAAGACAAGCTCAGTGCATCTCACATATAGGGACTTCTATCCCAATTCAGAGAAAGAGTAATCACTGAGAATATGAAAAACAAGTTTCCACTTTTTGGAACCCTTCAGTCTCAGAGCTTACACAAAGAATACATTTTGATCATGAAAACCTTGCTACAACCGATAGTCTACAATAAAGTAATGAGCACTGAAAATCTCAACTAAAATGATCAAGGTAAAGAAAAAGATGCATTTTGGTCTTTAGTAAATCAAGGTAAATCCAGCAAAATAATTGCTTTCATTACAGCTATAGAAGTTCATCTGTGCCTTAAAAAAGTGTAGCTGTCTGATATAAAAATCATATTATCTGAATTTAATTTCTACTGCCATTATTCTTTTTTGAGCACACAGCTACAATGAATATAGCAAATACTGTTCATAGTTTTCATTATAATTAATACTTTGTTAGCACACTAAAACTAGTCATTTCTTTTTGATATGCCCCGAGAGCTATAAAGAAATAATATAATTCTATAGACAGTTGTTCTCTGTTTTCAGGCCAGAGTATGCAGTGCTTGTACAGCCTGTCCAGATAGTGGTGGGTATATCATACCTGGAAACTCTAGTCTTTTGGGAGTGAATTCTATCTCATTATGAGATTGTACATTGAGCACAGCTGTGACGTTGTTCTATGTCACTTACTGTGGTCCCATCTACATGCATCTGACAGATATGAGACATCATTCCACATACTACTGGTAAGCAGCCTCTCTAGGAAGTTTAATAATAATATAAATAAAAATGAAATATGCAAGTGTTCCAAAAGGAAAATGAAACACCAACAAGTGGTATGCAAACATGTAAATTGTAGTCCTTTGTCTGAAATTTGTATACAGAGCTAATTATCTTTACTGTAAGTCACAATATGATTACTTAGCTGATGCTCTTAGGACTAAAATTTGATGGGTTTTAACACAGTATACCAGAAATGTGTCACCTATTTACTGATGCTAAGGGTTTTTATGTTGATTCTGCTATGTCTCCTGTAAACTAAGTAGCTCAGTTCACAATTGCCCATATAGAAATTCCAAAAAGCTCACATGTTGAATACATAAATACTCAAAATGCATGCATTTGAGTTTGTAGAATTTATGGGCAAACACAATATGTAGTAAAAACAAAACAGACAAAAAAATGTTTGTAGGGGATCATCCCAAAGATGGAAGTATGTCATTTCTTGAACAGAATGAATTATTTGCCTAAAACACAATATCCTAATGTGACCAAGGTTGTGGATCACTGGAACATAATTAGTTCTTGACAGGATGCCATATGCCATGATTACCGAGCATGTGTATATTTATGTTGCACAGCTATGCTGTCATTGATGGACAATTTCATATGCAAAGAACCTGTACTAGATTGCCAATGCAATTCCATGGATATTTATGTGATACTTGGCATTTAACTTTTTAAATCCTGTGCAAAGAAATACTCATACCTCATGGACCAAGGTTTTTAACCAACACACCTTAGCTAGTAGGAGGACTAATCTGATCCCTAAAGGTCTTCTACCTGAAGAAGACGCAGAAAAGGTAGATATGAAGAAGGCTAAAGCTAAGTAGAGGGATAGGAAATGTAAGCATGGAGACCAAGCTTCTGTCTCTTTTTCCATGTTACAAAGGAGAAAATCTTTCCCGTCCTTAACAATGAGGCAAACATTTCCTGCTTTGGAAACAGCTGTTATCAGGGGCAAGTCTCCAGCTAAATATATTAGTAAACAGTCATCTGAGAAAGAATTGTCACTTTTTTTTGCCTTCCAGGTCACTGTTACTCTCTTTCTTGTAGCTGATGCACTCAGTTAAAAGCACATCTGAAGCTGACGGGGAACCGAAGAAGAAGGCCTGTCTGATACAAGGGTGGATCAGGCTGCCACCCTCACCTCTTTTAGCTCCTTCCCCAGTGACACTTTCTGCATTACTGGTTTCAGAGCCATTTTCCAACCAGATTCTTTTGGTTTGGTAGCAACAACCCTCTTAGTTCTGGTGCAAGTACTTTTGTATCCAATTCATTCTACCCCCACCCCTGTCAGCATTGAGTAAGTCTTGGACCCAGGGTCTCAGCATAGCGTGCTTAGCACCTTTTGCAGGAAAACATGCTTAGAGCCATTCATGATGTTAGGGTTCTCTGCATTTCAGACTATCATATTGATCTTGACCATCACGTCCTCTGAATCCTCAGTGTCAGGGCTCCCTTCCTTGGCAACACCCACCTTAGCCTTGGCAGAGGAGTTGGCATCAGTTTCAAGAACTGGATCCTTGATGTAGACAGATTCTGGATGTGCCTTTGAGGTTATGGAGAGTATGATAGCCTCCTCCTCTTCCAGGCTGTTGAGAGGGCTTCCACTGGTGCAAGCTCTATTCATAGATGCCTTTCCTTCGGCTTTTCATCCCATTCATTATGGTTGCCAGGGACATAGCAAGGCAGTATGCTTTGGAGATTCACAGGCACGTGCAATCTGAATCATCCGTAGACTCTAGCCAGTTACATTTGGAAGTCCCTAGAAGGTAAATGTTTAAAAGAAAGCATATAGATTTCCCTTTGGAGTCCATTCTATCCAACACTGATTTGGATGAAACAGAGGCCCCCCAGTCCCCTTCAGAAGATGCCATATTTTGCAAAGTCTTGGAATTAATGGAAAAGGGAAGATCTTGGCTATCTAACCCACTCTGTCAGGATGATCAAGTGCTGTTTGAGGCATAGGGCTGCACCCTTTCAAACTCTTGAGTGGACAGTATTATTGACTTGAACACTAGGAGGACATGGCAGGAACCTGACTCAGAAGAAGCCATTCAAAGAAGGCCAGATAAAGTTTTGTGTCCCCCTGATAATAGGCAGTTTTTGTCTAAAGGTTGTCTAGTGGATTGTTGCAATTGCTACCAAGAATTCACTGAGGAGTCTTCATCTCTCCATCCTCCAATGATAGACAGAAAGGGAAAGTGCATCTATGCTTCGGGCATGATAGCCAGAATGGGAAAGTGTGTCCCCCTCTGCACTTTTTCTGTGAGAACATTAAACTGATAAACCTGTATGAACAGATTCCAAAGGGACATAGCCAAGCAAGCTGCGAATAGTTTTGATCACCCCATACCTCAGACTACTTCTCAATACCTGAAGACCACCCTGAATTCCATGCTTAGCAACACAAACCTCTCAATGCATATGTACCAGAACACAGCTGATAGAACACAAGGGCAATATGCACTGGCATAATGCTTAAGCACCAAGCTTGGCTCCTCTTGTGTGATTTTGTGGAGAACTTTAAGGCATTCTTTACTAATGCACCTTTTCCTGACATAGTGTGAGCAAGAGGGGAAACAGTTTCTACCATGGGAATAAATTTGAGAAACATCAGAGATTGATCCTTCAACAGGAATCAGAAGAGTTCCAAATCCCTGTGGTTTCAGAAAATCTCAGTGTCAGTACTTTGACTTCTCATCAGATAGGAGTTAATAGGTTCATAGATATGTACTAGGCTGATAACCACTGGGGACTTTTCAAGCCTAGCCATGCATCCCAAATGTTTGACAAGTTCTTGTACCCTTGATAGTTTAAGCCTGGGCTTGGGAGATGAAACATTTACAAGCAAGGGTCTGGGAGATGAACAATTTCCAGGTTACCTATGTCCATTAGAGACATAGGTGCCAAACCAGGGGTGAATTTCCTGTTCCCCATCCAGTTGTCCAAGTTACACTTGAACTGGGTTAGAGAGACACTCTGCTTCACATGGATGGGGAACCTGTTCCAGAGAAGTGGGGGTCTCTGGGATACATATCTATATATCCAGTATGTCCTGTTTATATCACAGACAAGGTTTAAGGATTAATGTTTAAAGTACAGGAGGTAAGGAATTTATTTGACATTCTTTTTTGGTTCTAAAGAAGAACAAGAACCAGAGTATAATTCTGTATCTGAATGGCTTAAATCTTTTTGTAAAAAATACCCAGTACAGAATGGCAGTGGTGTCAGTGATTTTGCCCTGCCTCAAAGCAAATGACTGGATGTGCACCATAGACCTCCAGGACACCTACCTCCACATAAGGATTGCAAAGGAGTCCAGGTTATTTCTTCACTTTTGGATAGATAATTGTTACCAGTTCAGAACCTTGCCCTTCAGTCTCACTTCAACCCCTAGCTGTTCACCAAGTGCAATGCAGTACCTGCAGCCAACCTGTGACCAAATGAAATCAGGTCTATATTAGTTTGCCGAAATCCCATTGCAGCGAACACCTAATCATTGACCCATATACAGCAAAATTTGTTTCAGCGATTTGCTGAATTTACTGAGAGCCAGGAAATACTTGCCCTACAGCACAGCTTTTCCCTGTTCTCCAATGTAGTGCGATCTTGTAGTTATTTATAGTAAGGGGGATGGAGGGTGAAGCCCCCCACTTGGGTGGGTTTCATTTGCTTAGCTGTCGGTCCGTTGTGCTGTAGGGCAAATATTTCCTTGCAGTCAGTAAATTGAGTGAATCACTGAAACGATTTTCACTGAATTAGGGTTGATAATTAGGTGTTCACTGCAATGTTATTTTGATGAGCTAATATAGACCCAAGAAATCAGGGTGTTCCTGACATATGTGATTGGCTCTTAGCTCTAACAACCAAAGAGTTCTTATGTTTTTATAGGCTATTGTGGAAACAGTGTCATATCAGGTGATGCTCACCCCAGAAAGACTACCCTTCCTTCAACATTCAGTTCAAATTCTTTATCATCAGCAGAACTTCCCTGTGGCACTAGTCCTAAAAGGTATGGGACTCATAGCAATCACATTTCCCATGGTTCATTACACCAGATTTCACATGAGGATTCTTAAATAGATGTTACCTGCACCAATGGTCACAATTAACAGGCATGCTTTCAACCACCATTCGTCTAACTCAGTCATGCAAGAGTCATCTAAACTGGTGGCTGATGTCCCCTTTTCTTCAGTTAAAAAAACTGTTTGTTCTGTCTTCTCTGACAACAGTTGTAACCATAGATGCCTTCTCTTTGGGGTGGGGATGAGGAGTGGGGTCATTTCTAAGACAGCATAGTCCAAGGAGTTTGGAACCAGTCAGAGTCCATCTTTAACATCAACATTCTAGAAATAATAGTGGTCCTCCTACCATGCAGAAATTTCAGGATCTCCTGCCTTTGGGGATGATAGCCATACAAACATACACTATGTCAGTGGTCTGGTACATCAAGAAACAGGGAGGAACCAGATCTTATCCCCTTTGCAGAGAGGCTATGCAGGTATAGCAGTGGGCTTTAGATTCAAGTTGTTTTCTAGGGTAATGCATATTCCAAGGAAGTCTAACTGGCTAGCAGACAGGCTGAGAAGACCTATCCTAATGCCTCATCAGTGGACCCTCAATCTGTTATTGGCTCAAAAGATATTCAGTCACTGGGGCTAGTCTTGCTGTGACCTGTTTGCTTCCCCATACAACATTAAGTGCAAAAGCTGCTTGACCGTATTTCTTTCAGAGGGACAATCACCCAGGGATGTTCTAGTCAGCCAGTATCCCCTGGTCTACTGCATACCTGTCCCCCCCTTCCACTGATAACCAAGTTCCTACAGAAGAAATCAACTTGCAAATCAGAGGTAATTCTCACTGCTCCATACTGGCCCAGGCAGGGTTCTATCTACTCAGGCCTCATCTGAAGAAGCTCTCTTGACTTCTAGATCCACAAATGGATCATCTTTCATACCCCTCCAGTCAGCCTCACTCAAACTTTCACAACCTCAAGCTAACCACATTTTTTTTTCCAGTTCCCTTAATGGCCAGATATGACTCCCTGTCTAAGAATGTAATTCACATTCCATCTGCATCTCAGTAGTAGTCAACTCAAAAATATACAAGTAAGTGAAATGTTTCACTATCTGGGCCACTTGTCAAAGACTCAAGCCATATGCAGTCTCTGTTGCAGATGATTTACAGTTTCTGTCTACCTTATTTGAAGCAGGTTCAAGTCACTCCACTATTAAAGTGCAGTTGCCCACCATATCCAGTTACCACCCTGGATACCAAAACAATACTTTGACTTCTCTTAAACTTATCAAAGCATTCTGCAAAGGAGTGTTCCTTCTTTGCTCGCCATTAAAAACGCTACTCTGCCGTGGTATTTAACTTTGGTCCTGGAAACAATAATTAAGCCTCTATTTGAGCTGGCTTCATCTGCAGACTTGAAGTATTTATCTTAGAAAATATTTTTTCCAGTGACTATTACATCAGCTAAATAAGTTTTTGAATCACATACCTTATCTATAACTGTGCCATGTTTATTTTTTCATAAGGACAGAGTCACTTTAAGAAATAACACATTTTATTCCAAAGGTGGAAACTAAAAACAATATTAACCAATCTGTTAATCATCCAGTCTTGTTTCTCAATTATTCCAGCAAAGTAGCATATCTTTTATAAATCTTAGATGTCCAGGGGCAGCTCATATTTTACCTAGACAGGGCTAAGGCATTCAGAAAGAACACACAGTTGTTTGTCACTTTTGCCCTTAACAGATTAGGCTGCAAAGTTTCTAAACAGGCACTGTCCAGATGGTTATCAGACTTCATCTCCTTTCCTTATTCTATCTACAATAAAAAATTAACTTCAAAGCTTAAGACCCATTCCATGAGATTTATGGCAACTTCCACAACCTTCTTCAGGAATTCATCTATTGATGACATCGGTGCAGCATCCATACAGTAAATGCTTCAATGCTTCACACCTTTACTAGTCGGTATAAACTGGATATCATTTCTAGAACCAGAGCTGCATTTGGAGCTTCAGCTCCCAGAAGTATCCTGTCATGATTCCCCCGAGATCTCAGGTAGCTTGGTATTCTGTCCTCACATTCGGATAGGATGAGATGATGAAATAGTATACAGAAATGATGTGCTTAACATATCGCTGAATCCTTTTAGTTCAAGTCCATCCATTATGTCATCCTTCCATCCATATGTCATGTTTCAGTTGTTCAGCATTCCATTGCTCTTCTGCTAGTACAAGTGGTCACTAGGCAGCAAACTTGATCTGAAGGGAAGGTTCACAGGGGATTATGGGAGAGTTTAAAGGACCCTGAGGTTTTACAGCACTAGTAAGTGGCTGGAACAGATCTCAGGAACAACTCTGTACCCAAGTGTCATATCATTGTAGGTTTACCCCGGGTATCACTTCTGTGTCACTGTTAGACAGAGGCACAGTATACTATGCTCAAAAAAGGGCACAGCAAAATTAATTTAAAATGGGTGGCGAAAGCCAAACACACTCTGGCTAGGCTTATAAATGCCCTAGGGCAGATAGCCTAGTATGAACCTATGAACCTATGAATCAGATGAACTTGAATGAAAAGGATCCGTGTTTGGCAAGTACATAATTTTTGTTGTAGTGTAGTCCATAATATGGTCATAAGTCTTCCACATCGCTTATTGGCCTTATAAATGTTACATTTGTCTCTTAAACAGAGCACATTAATGTCAACAGCACATGGAGTGAATGATGTCAGTAGATGCGTTTACTTTACAAACTTAAACTTTTCTTACAGTGCTTGCCGTGTTTTTTCTTGCAATGCTTGAAGTGCTATTGCCCCAGATGTTGGTCCACTACTCATGGAAAACATATTTATTGATGCCCTTAAATATGTGGACTAGTACCTGTCTAAATCTCATTAGATCAATGGCAGAGCTGTAATTCCCTATTCTGGCACCTTGTACCATCCTCTGAGCTGATGCCCTCCTCAACTTTAAGTTGAGCAACAAAAAAAGTCCTTTTCTTCAGGACTAAAAACATTCCTGTAATTCAGGGCTAAAAAATACTTTTAAAATGTAACAAACCACTTACTACATTTGCAGCAAGCAACTTACTGTACCACACGTGATTCAGTCTTGACCACTAAAATAGTACTGGCATTCATTTATGTACTAACATTACCAACCGATTGACATATGACAATCATGCCCTATAACACCTTGTGCTTCGGAAATGGTTGCCCCTTCACTCTACTGTAGCTACACCTCTGGTCCATGGTATGGTGTTGTGGACTTCAGTACTCAAAAACTTTTATGGAGAAAAATCACTATAAAAAATTGCTTCTGTCTGCCACATGTGTATAGTTTATTGATATATTAGAAGAAATACTTGTTAGTCTGCACCAGTGACATAGCAGGATAAATCACTGACTACGATTGTAGATCAGGTAAACAAACACATGATATTGTCTATAAGTAGGCAGAGCATTTTGCTATGTCAGCCCTTGCAGAAGTGAGGGAGGGTGCAGCTCTGAAGCCACTACATGATCCACCCATTTCGTGAGACTAGGTGGGAAGTAGGAGAAAACACCTCGGCAGCAGAATGATGCTGCCCCAGGTTCTTAGATCTCCTCATCAGCCTGAACATTGGTTGGAGTTAAGCTAGGGGAGACTAGTCAGATTCTGTAGAGCTGGTGAATGAGGAGGGACTGTAGAAATAGCAGTTGTGGGTATCCAAAAATCAGAAAAAAAACTATAAATTCAAAGCTATGTCAGTATATTAAGTATGACATGAACTTTTTCAAAAGGGGTGATGTCTGGAACATGAATGAGTAAAATGAAGGCCACTGATGGGAACAACACTCCCCCAGTGCTATACCTTACAGATCAGATAGAGCACTCCTTTTGTGGGGAGTGGTGACTGAGTCAAAGGTGAATGAATACACGTAAAAGTCATTGTAGATATCAATGCATTAGTAGCCCGTTGGAACATAATATCTAAATGATGGGGATGGCTCACTGGTATGCAGGGCAAACCCTAAAATGGCCTAAGAAATTCATCTACTAGAACAGAGTGGTCAGGCAGGAGTATTGGGCATGACTACATTGAATGCTGATGAGGCTGCACTGCCAAATATGTCTACATATGTCATTGGTGGGGGGGGGGGGGATGCTGGAAGTCCACTATGTTCAGATATTACATTTAACAAAAATTCCCATCCACCTTCTGTGTGGAGGATGATGAGTCAAGGGCTAGCTGTTGCAGTAATTGGCACTGCCTTAGTACAGGGTCCACATCCAAATGTGGCAACAACTAGTGCTTCTGTTTTACATATTTTCATTTTGTGGAGATAGGTGGCATGTTTCATTTCCATTGATAAAGCAACTACATGCGGAGAGCAAGAACTTGCCTCTTAACTTATGACTCATTATATATGGAGATAGGCTGTAGAAAATTGTGGCTTAGATTCTTTTGGAAATTATAGGACTGATGATGATTGCTTTCAACAATTGGCTTAGTTTCTAGTGTCATTCAAAGGTGATCCAGTATCTGTTAGCCTGGGATGACATGGTTGACAGACCTCAATGCTTTGCCAGAGATGGTCTTCATCTGTCACCTCGGGATTTCATTTGCTGGCTAAGGCTCATGCCAATCCCACCCCCATACTGCCTTTTTAGGCAATGTCATAACAGAAAAATTCCCAATGTAAAAATACCCTCTAAAAACAACCTCAAGGTTAGGCTGCTAGAAGCTACAAGTCTAAACTAGAAACTGCACTCAGTGGAAGCAGTCCTCACCTTGGAAGATGCTGACATTTTTGCAGTCACTGAGACCTGGTTTAAGGCTGTGGAGAGCACCCCAGCTATACCAGGTTACATTTCCTTCCACATGTTCAGACCACAAACTGAAGATGTGAAAACTAAAGGAGGTGGTGTATCAGTATTCATTAATGATAAATACACCTCTAAATTGGTTAAACAGCATAATCAACTTGAATTACTTCAGGTATAATTGACTGAGGGTTTGACCCCTCTTCAGGTCATTGCCAGCTACAGGACCCCCTCCATGAATCAGGACATCCACTAAGCCTACTTGGATCTACTTGAGTCAATCAAGATACAACCAAAAACCCTGGTTCTGGGTGACTTTAATTACCCATCCATTGACTGGGTAAATTATACGTGTTCTAAATCACATGCCCAAAGGTTCTTGGTCTTTGTTAACTCCAGAGCCCTGGACCAGCTGGCTGACACACCCACAAGAGGCTCAATCATCCTGGATGTGGTGCTCACCAACATGGGGGGGGGGGCACTGCACCACCCCCACTGTGTGGCCATCCCTGGTGAGATCTGACCACAAATCAGTCTTGCTAGAAGCAACTATAACACAATACTCCCCTTAGCAACAACTAGACTAAAAAACTTCTCCAAGACCAATTACAACCTCTTACATGACAGCATAAGTAGCTTCATAGCCCCCCCCCCAATGATGGAGCAGACACCTATAATGAGTTATACACCAGTGCTTTATACGAGCACTTGTGCAATTGTATTGACTCTGCCATCCCTGACTGAATCGAAGTAAGATCTTCAAGGAAAAAACAAACCTGCATGGTGGACAACTGCCATTAATAGGCTATACAAAAGGAGAAATTGCTGTCTAGGAGTAGGAAGGAATGGTCTCAAAACTGGAAATATTCCCTCCTCAACTTAAACAAGCAAATAAGACATCTAGTGAAGTCCTCCAAAGCTAACTATGAATCCAGATTAGCTTCCCTAACTAAGAATAACCACAAGGTGTTCTTTAGTTTCATCCGTAACCTCAAAGGCAAGGCCCAGATTTGCACTGAATATACCCCACATGTACACCAAAGCATCCCTAACACCTGTCCTCCACCTAGCATCTCCAAGGAGCAGGTCTTAAACATCCTCTCCAAGGCCAAAAATACAGCCTCTCTGGGACCAGACAACATCCCGAGCTGTGTTCTACATGGATTAAAACAGGAATTAGCATCACCATTGGCATGGTTTTCAATCACAGCCTAAGCACTGGCTTCATCCCAGTGGAATGGAAAACAGCCACCATCATCCCTTTGCCCAAAGGGGGTGCATCCATTGACCCCGGGAACTATGGACCCATTAGCCTGACCAGCCTTATCTGCAAAGCCATGGAACAAATCATCATGGACCTTATTAACAAAGATATAGGAAAACTCCAAACACTCGACTCCACCCAGTTTGGCTTTGTCAAGGGGAGATCATGCCTGTTAAACTTGGTGGACTTCTTCGAGACAGTCACTAAAGCTGTAGATGAGGGCACATCTGTGCATATGGCCTACCTAGACTTAACCAAGGCCTTTGACAATCCCCCACTCGGGCCTCATTGATAAACTCACCCAGCTGGGTATCAACCCATATATTGTCAGGTGGGTTGCAAACTGGCTCACTGATAGAACTTATACAGTTAAAATAGGGGACTCCACCTCCTCCAGCAGACCCATAACCAGTGGTGTTCTACAGGGATCGGTTCTGGGACCCCTACTGTTAGGAATCTACTTCTTCAAAGTACAGACTAACACTAAAGGACTGTGGCTGACAAAGTTTGCTGATGACTGCAAACTAGAAGCAATCATTGAAACTTCTAGCAATGTCAACATCCTGCAAGAAGGTCTTACGCAGACTAATGGCTGGTTACCAAAGTCATGATCTTAAACTTAATGCAAAATATGCATTATCATCCCCTTCGGGAAGGGAAATGTTTCTGCAAACTACCACATCAATAGTAATACCATAAGCACACAGTCAGTGGCAAGAGATCTGGGCAGACAGGTCAACAGCAACCTTAACTTCAATTGCCATGTCTCCACAGTGGTAAGAAGGGCATTTTATACTGCTGTTCTCATATGTAAGGGCATTACCCCCAGAAAAAAAGATGTTAACCCTCCTGTACTCTTCCGTCATCAGGCCAGTAATAGAGTACAGCTCTCCCTTTGGTATGTTCCTTTTCAAACACCTGCAGCAGTTAGACAAACCGGTTCTTTACAAAGAAAATTCAGGATCTTCAAGATCTTTCTTATGCAGACAGACTGAAATCATTGTCACTTTACTCTGGGTTGTACAGACTGCTCAGAGGCGACCTGTACATTACATATAGAGCAATTTCTGACCCATCTTTAATGGAAATGCTGTGCATTCACAAGTCAAATGGCACACGGGTCACTCTGTCAAAGGACCATCAAAATCTTGTCTATACATCTGGTGTAAATAAGATTTCTTGGATGGCCATCTCCGACTGATAAAGTGGTTGAGCTTCTGTAGAATTGGATCTGAAGCTATGTGAGTTTTAAGTTCATCAAGACATGTGGAAGACAAATTCTCACTTTCGTGACTTCGGTTGCTCATGCTCATGCTGTTCAGTGTTTTTTTCTGAGCGATCTGGATAAAGTGTCAGCAAGATAAAGAAAATTGCCTTTTGTGTAAACCAAGTGAAAACTGTACTTTTGCAATTTTAACATCATGTGATGCAGTCTCGCAGAAGCTGTGTGCATTGGCTTTTTCAAAATAGTAACCAAAGGCTGATGGTCAGTCTCAGTTTAAATAGGTCTGTCTTAAATATAATCATGGAACTTCAAACAAGCAAAGACAATTGCCAAGAGCTCTTTCTCTATTTCAGCATAATGCATCTCAGTTTGGGTCATTGTTCTGGATGCATAGGCTATTGGTCTGCCCTGTTGGAGAATGACTGCACCAAGACCAAACTTAGAAGCATCACAAGAAAGAGTTACAGGTTTATGAACATCATAATATCTTAAAGTGGGTGGACTGGCAATTCTCTGTTTCAGGACATCAAATGCTCTTTGGTGTTGTTCCAACCAGGACCAAGTTACATCTGTGCATGTCAGCTCTCTTAGCAGTGCTGAAAGGTCACTCAAATCTGGGATGAACTTGCCCAAATAGTTGACCATGCCAAGAAAATGTTGTAAGGAGGTGACATAGTCTGGAGCTGGCATCTCAAGAATTGCAGCTTGCTTGGAAGGATCTGGTCCTAAGCCTGAACTAGTAAACAAATGACCCAAATAGGTAACTTCTTATAGCCTGAACTTGCATTTCTGAGGATTTAGCTTAAGATTCACTTCACAAGCATGTTCCAGAACTTTCCTGTGGTTTTTATTATGTTCAAGTACACCATTGCCTCCTACAAGAATACCATCTACTATAATAACACATGGATAGCCAGAAAAAATTTGCTCCATCGCATGTTGAAAGACTTCACTGGCAGAATTTATTCCAAAAGGCATTGTCAAAACTCTGTACATTCCAAATGGTGTACTGATAGTGGCTAGCAATGAAAATTTTTGGTCAAGTAAAATTTGCCAAAATGAACTTTTTGCATCTAAGACAGAAAAAAACAGTGGCATTTGGCATTAGAGCAGCAACTTCTTTGACTGTACGCATTGGATGATGAGGCCATTTTAGTGCTTTGTTCAAATCTCTTGGATCAATGCATATTGTAATATCATCTGAGCTTTTCTTATGAGCTACCATCTTGGAGGATACCTATTCAGTTGGTTCTTCTACTGAACAAATCACACCTAGATACACCATTCTGTCTAGCTCAACTTTGACTCTGCCTTGCATGGCTACTGGAACTTTCCATGCTGGTCTGATAACTGCGCTTACCTCATGGTCTAACTTCATAGCGTACACAGCTGGGAGTTTGCCTAACTTGTCTTCAAAAGGATCAGCATAGTCAGAAAAATAGTTTGTGTGAATTTTTTTTGTTACATGTGCTTACATGGTGGATTTCTGCATTAAATGAAAACAGTCCCATTTTCAAACTGTCTCTGAAGCCTAACAATGACTGCACTAGTGTCTTGACTATGTAAAATTGCAAGTTATAGCTGTTCCCAGTAGAGTAACATAAAAGCACTACTAAACCTTAAGTTTGAATTTCTTCACCACCATTAGCAACAAGCTTCACACACTTTGCCAGATCAAGCTTTTCACTAGTTTTTACTTTGGAAAACATTTCTGCTGACATAACATTGCACTTTGAACCAGTATCAACTTTGAGCTTACAGGCCTCCCATTAATCAGAACAGTACAAAATACTTCACTATTTGCCCACAAATCTACTGCATTGACTGTTTCATCAAGTACAGACACACCATCAACATAGAAAGTAGGGTCACAGCTTTCTAATTGATCAACTTGCCTCTTTGAATGCTGTCTTTTTATGAAAGAATGTACCCCTTTTGATTTACAGAACCTTTTAAAATGATTCCACTTTTTGCATGTGTGGCAGTGCTGACCAAAAGCTATGCACTTCTCTTGTTTGGGCTCATGGCTACCTCCACAATTATGACAGTTGACTAGGAGGCCTGTCACAAGTTTTGCTGACTCACTCCTCTGCTTTACTGAGTATGCCCTGGATTTTACTGTAGCTGCTCTGGGTTTTGCTGAAGCAACCACTCCCTTAGGCCTGTATCTTTTAACCTTGTGCTGCATACTATCAATGTTAGCACTGGAAGGCACTACAAGCATGCTTTTCTCATTTGTAAGCATATTTGTGTGCTTTTCTGTGAGCTCATATATCTGACAAATCTCTATGGTCTTATTTAAAGTTAAATCACCATCTTGAAGTAAAATCTTTTTCACTGCATCATGTTAATACCACATACAAGCCTGTCTTTTATCAATTAATATCTTAAATCACCAAATCTGCATGTTTTTGCCTTGTTTCTCAAACCAGTTATATATGCTGCAAAAGTTTCACCAGGCTTTTGATCTCTTGTGTACAATATCTGCCTTTCCATTGTAATATTCATTTGAGGGTTACACATTTATCTAAATTTACATTTTAATCACTCGGGGTCTTCCCGTGTTTCAGCTGGTACCATAATAAGGTGGTATTTCCCCTCTCCTGCATACACAGCTGGGCCATACACAAATGACTGCTCCCTTTTAATGGCTTCTGAACCAGCTAGACTAAGCAGAATAAATGCCTTTGTATGTGCGTCTTTATCAGAAAAAGCAGCTTGTATGAAAATATTGTACTCTTGCTCAAACACTCTCTAGTTTTCAGCAACATTATTATCAAATACAAGTGGAGCAGATCTGCAAAATCCCTCTATCATGCCAACAAAATGCTGTTGTAATTATGTTCAAATACACATACCAGTTACTCAAAAAAGATTCAACAGCACAACAGTCTCTTTGAAATCACTGTGAACACTTTGCACACCTCAGATATCTCTATCTGCACATAGCAAAAAATATGGTTGTTTTCCCTTTTTTATACATTTTATACAATGCAGAAGTTATTTCAAGCATTTTCATAAGCATTTTGAGTACTTTTATCAATATATCATAGTTTTGAACATTTTTGTTTACTTAGAAAGTCATTTTCAATGGTTTTAATACCTCATTTTATATTTGTTGAGTAAAAAATCATTTAAACAAGTTTTGCTACCTGGATGTATCTTTCTAACCTGTTTGCGAGTCATTTGAGCTTTGGATGATTCACTTCTATATATTCCTCCAATTGTGGCTGCATGCCTCATGGTGTTAAAGAAGTTGCACTTCGGATCCCATTCTGACACCATGTCGCTCGTCTTGTGCATTCAAATAAGATGATGAGGCTTGGGTGTTTGTTTAAGTAGTTTATTACACACAAACACCTCAGGATGGATGACTGAACATTAAACTTAAACAAACTAACTGACTGACTGCAATACACATATATGCTTTCACTCCAGCTGCTCACTCAAAATGGCACTCTTGCTTGCACGTGCTTAGTACTTATATGTATGTGCCCATACATTGGAATGGCTGTTAAAGGTACAAACACACTCTGATCTACAATACCTTTAGTAGTTAGTTTACCTAGGTAGAAAGATTTCGTAATGGTAGCTGGTGATCAAAGGAGAGGTCACTGTCCATGAGCATGACCAGGTCTGTAATTACAGTATCACTTTAGAAGGGAATGTAATTCATGTGGTAAGTGCAGGGTTATTCTTGTTTTAAAAATAGCAAAGTACTACTTTTTTTTGTGTTAAGTTTTAGGACCTGGTACTGTCTCCATGAAGTTGTTTTGGTAAGGCCTTCTCGGAGGATATAGGTGTCATCTGGGGTATTGATGACACCTCCAGGATTGTGATCATTAGCAAACCTATTTCGATAGAGACTCTTGATATCAGATTTGATGCCAGTGAAGTATATGCAAAAGAGTAGTGGTCACAGAACAGAGCCCTGTGGGACATCCCTAGTGACGAGCCTTTTTGAGAAAAGTCTGTCAGCAACCTTGATTGAATATAATCTCTGTGTAAATTAGCTTGCTATCCTACAGGTTATGTACAAGCTTATATTTAGCTATATTAGTTTATTAATAATGCCAGAGTGTGGGATAATGTTGAAAGCTCTGGCTAGGTCTAGGTAGGGAGTGTGTACCATTTTGCCTTTATCCACTGCTTCTATGACTCTTTCAAAGAAGTCAGACAGGTTAAGTGGGTAAAATATGCTTTTACCATCATATTGGTTTGGGTCATGGGATTTTAAGCTGGCTATATCCTTATTTATGAATTCAATTATGATGTGTTACATTATTTTACAAATGAGTCTGAAAGGGTGATTGGGCTATAGTTCCCAGGGTGAATGTTTTGTGGCTACCGGTGGGACTACAACAGATTTTCTATAAGATATATATAAACAGTGGAGAGGATGAAATTAAATAGGTGCACTAAGATGTCTGTAAGGCAGTGTTTCAAACTAACAAGGAAACAGCCTAGTATGCTGACCAGACCCATAGAAGTTTTGGTTTTGGGGAAGACTTTAGTACATCTTCTGACATAATCACAGGGTGAAGTGCTGACTGGATGTTATGGGAATGCATGTAGGGAAGAAATTTGAGCAAGCTTTGCTGCCAGCATGTTTGGGTTAACCTTGGGATAAGAGCAAATTGTACCATTAGAAATTAGTTTAGTTCTAAGATGGGTTTTGCCCCTGAAATCCCTGGCTTAATTAATGCAATCTTCGCAATGTTATACCTTAAATTTCCTGTAGTAAAAGCCCATGGAATATATGCAAATGACTCTTTAAGGACATAGCAGTTTTTCAGCTACATGCATGCATTGTTGGAATCATAAATTTGATCACTCAGTATAAACTAAATGGTTAAGTAGTGTAGCTTCCTTTTTTTTCCTGTGAAAATGACAAGTCTTCAATAATGGTCGAGGGCAGTTTGTGGTGTTTAAATGACCATCTGGAAAATTTTGTTTAGTAAAATTACAGTGATTTCCACCTGTTTGCTACAATGGTCAATAAGATGTCAATGTGCATATCAATAGTGGGGGTTATACCTCGGTAAATTCAGGTGTTAACAAGCTAGGATAAATTGAGAAGAGCAGGAGAATTTTAGAATTGGTTCAAAGTGTGCCAAACCAATCTGTGCTCAGGTAACAAAAGAATATAAAGTTGTGCCTACTTGTCCATTTGCTAGGTTTGCTCAGAAGTAAGTTGAAAATGTCTGAAGATGACTGGGAGGGATATTGGCTCTGCAAGTTCATTTGGTATTTCTCCCTTCCTTCAATAATATTACAATCCATTTAGGATCAGTGACATGTGAGAGTTACTGGTGTCTAGTACAGAATTAGTAAATTTGTTTTTAATAATGATCATAACTGTAAAATCCGTCCTCTGGGGCAGTAATCAAGGAGCCTCAATCCTCACCACTGACACTGTTGACAGACATTCACTTGGAACACAAATGGATGCATGCAGTATTTCCAGATGCAGCTGTCTCCACCAAGCTCAATTTCCCTTAAGAGCATGCAGGGAACACACTCAGTCATGGGTCTGAGTTTCCCTTTTCTCTCTCTCCAGGCCCCAAATAAGACTCCCCACTGACACAGCTGTAAAGTTGAGTCCTCAGCTGAGTGTTCTAAGTCCTCCACCACCCTCTCTGTGAAACCAGTGCTGTGTGTCCCTGCTCCAAGTAGCTGACACACACTCTTTGAGATTTGATTTTCACAGAAACACAAACACACACACACACACACACACACACACACACACACACACACACACACACACACACACACACACATACTTGGGCAAGGCTGGCACAAATTTAAAAGCTATGCCCCGTCTGCTCAGACTATAAGGTAAATACTGCCACCAGAATACTCCAAAGCTAGCTACTGTAAGGCTCTCACAATGGTACACAATTATACTGAGTAAAAGTAATACTAGTACAAGTGGTAGTGTTTGACCAATGCAGCAAGGCTTTCAGGAGTGACCACATTGTCACCAAATAAATATAAGTACTCTTAACGGTTAAAATATTATCTAAAAGACCAGGTACAATGAAAGGTTTAAATATATTTCATAATAAATAATAAAAGAACATGAAAATACTAAATATCTATTTACAATAAACACCAGAGTTTCAGTCACAGAAAATATTAAAAGTAACACCCATGAGAAGATCTGTGCAGGTAAAGAAAAACAATACTTTCTTTCTGGAAACAGTCACACTTTATCCCTCTGCAGAAAGAAGGAAATTCAGCAGACATTGCTAACTTTAGACATATGACAATTTTATCCCCATCTCTAAAATACTTGAAAATGTATTCAGAAACAATTGTTAAACTGTGTCCTACAGGAAGAACTCCTGCCCCTCACTCAACATGGCTTCTGCCCTTCCCATAGTACACTGCATTTCTGACCTATATAGATACTGTCAATAAAGCTAGAGATAACAGCAGCTAGTCTCTAACTTATTTCTAGACTTGTCTAAAACCTTCAACACAGTTTGACACAGCAAACATCTACATCAAATCTACATCAAATCTCCTCATTAGGTCTCTCTCAGCGCACATTTCTATGGTTCAAAACTACCTATCCAATAGGTGTCAATCAGTAAAACTGAACTTCACCCTCTCTTCATTACCTCCCAGTCACCACCTGTGTACCACAGGGCTCTATCCTTGGTCCTCTCCTCTTTAACATTCTTCATCAACATTCTCCACACATCCTCACAACACACCTCCCTAATACATTACACAGATGACTATAGACTCATTTGCACATCTGACAACATGGCACACCTTCAAGAAATTATTCAGGAAGCTTTATCAGCCACTGAAACGTGCCTTTGTAACTCACATCTCATTCCCACTTCTTAAAAAAAAAAAAAAAAAAAAAAAAAACAAACAAGATTACTACCTTTTTCCCCAAATACATCTCTCATGAAAAACAAAATGTAAAGTCCTCTGTCTTGATAATATAGCTACTGAACTCACTTCTGGTAGCAAATTATTAAGGATGATAAAAAAATAGTAACCACCCCTGGGTTGAAATTAGTGCATGGCAATGCTTTGGGTAGACCCGCATAGGGTTTCCATGGTATATTACAGCCAGGTCTTTCTACTGCATCAGTACTGCTGTTGCCCAATTGTGCCCTAACCTGCTTTTACACTCAGATCTAACAGTTAGCAATCTTGTACCTTAACCTCTATGCGATCAGTCTGGGGCATTAGGGATGATAACAGATGATAATCTTAATTTCAGTCTGCATACAACAAATTGCATACACAAAACTCATACAAAACTAGGGATGTTTTACAGAACCAGAAACTTTCTCTCACAGATGCAGCTAAAGATACACATGACACTACTTATCTCCTTCCCACACTGCTTTATGGTGCTCCCATCCTTACTAACCTTCATGCATCACAAAAATCAAAACTTTTAACAATGCCATAACAAAGTTGCTTAATTTGTGGCAAATACCCCTTTCAGAACCCACCATTTTATAGCACAAAAAAGCTTAAATTGGTTAGAACTACCTCATCAGCTAACATATACATAGCTTCTTACCAACCTATAACATTATAAAGAATACATCTGCTTGAGCAGCACTAAGTAACATTCTATACAACTATGTTCCCAGTTGGCCATTATGATTCATTGACCAAAAACTCCTCTCTGTCCACAAACCTGTCAAATCTGCTGAGCATGGTCTGTACTTGAACCATGTTACTAAGACCTGGATCCCCTTACCTGTATCTATCAGGTCAGCATCCTCCTTTCCATCCTTCAAAACCATTCTAAAACACTTCCTAGCAAAAATCTGGCTTTGTTCTTTCTCAACAACAAGATAAACTATATCCCTAAAAGTGAACAAATACCTCTTCATACCGTAGGTCTCCTTACTCTCCTTTCTTCACTCACTTCCTTACTTCCTCCAGCTTCTCTCCCCAGCTTTCTCTCAAAATATACCATAAGCTTGCTTTTCTCTCACTTCATATTGCAATTCTTCTTTGTATTATACTAACTCAAGTTTAATTTGTCTATAAATTGGCTAAACTTTTTCCAACTTTTAAGTCATTATCATACAACCTGTATCTATTCTTAACTAATGATCTGATGTTGTTAATCTTCTTTCCATTCATCACCGATGGGTTCGGTTCCAAGCCCTCGGAGCCAAGTTGGCATAGTACCAAGCTCGCGCCAGCCAAAAGCTCTCGAGCTAAGCTTCTACCCACAATGCCCTTCTCCCTGTTACGTCAGATCTCATTTGCCGCATAGCTGTAAAGCCGCATTTCAGCCGAGCTCTCAGCTAAGTGGAAACTTTGATATTTTGTGAGAAAATTGGTTTATTTTCTTATAGCTAGTGATTTATATTCATTGATCTTCACGTTTACGGTTAGATTTACCCCCTTTACTCTTTCCTTCTACCCGTTTGGTAATATTTTAAGTACCATTGGTGGTATGGCCTTTCTCTCTACCCTTGCGGTATTCCTTGAACACCATAGTTGGTATTTCTTCCTTTTCTATCTAGTTGTGTGTTTTTGCTCTTGGGATAGATACTGTGTGTATTTGTTTAGTTTTAGACATAGAGTACATAGGATTTAAGATTGTATTTGAAAACTTTGATTGTTGTGTTAACTTGTCATGATGTCTGACAGGAAGGGTACTTCAGGTTTCAAGCACTGTACTTCGTGTAATGGTCAACTTCCAAACAGTGACTCTCACAATGACTGTATTTATTGCTTGGGGGTGCCCTGTCTTTTGATGCAGCCTCCCTGTGTAATTTGCCAGAGTTTTAGCCAGTGCACTCTGAATGAGCGCAAGAATAAGTGGAGTCTAAAGGGCCTAGTTAAATCATCCTTTTCAGAGGCCCTTTCTGTGACAGAGGTCTCAACCCCTCCTGACCAGGGCACATCTGTCAAACCTAAGGTGCAAAAACTTTCTGCTGAGCATAAATCTGCCTTGTCGGCTCTGACCTCATCTGCTCCAGGCACTGTGACTATTACTATTTCGGTGCCAGCTTCGGCACTAACACTGTCTCTGGCACAGACCATAAACCTGCCTACTACAACTTCACCACCAGGTGCCACTGTGGCACAGTGCACGCCTTCGATGCCCATCTCTGCAATGACAACTTAACCTCCCATATCAGTTCCACGTGCCCTTTTGGTACTGAGCTCTCTTATGGCTCTGACTGCAATAGATTTGACTCCACTGCTCCCGGTCTCCAAACTTGAGACTTCAGTGCTTGTAGACCCTGCACCATGGGCCCGATACTCTCCGTCCGTAGACCCATTTCTAGGCCAAGTGTATAGCCCATTCTTAGATCGACCATGACTCCCCATCAGGAGTATCCACTAGATCCACCAGTAGCCTTTCAGAACTTGATGTGGTGCATCTTGTGGATCAGCTGCTGGCAGCCAGGGGGATACCCATGCCTTCCAGGACCCATCCCCCTAAGGGATTTGGGTTTTTTTGTCCATGGACTCCATCCTATTTTCCTCCTTTGACCAACTCAGTTCCAAAGCCTCCTGCTTCGATGTCCCTTTCGGAGCCCTCCATTTCAGAGCCAGTAGTGGACCTCACTTTGTCTCTGGGACCATCCCTTTGGTCCTAGGTCCCTATTGAACCAGTCCTTCCTCAACCCCATAATTGGGCTGCGGGCGCTTCGGTTGGTGGCACGGTCTGGAGTATTTCTTTGGTTCCGTCCTCGGCACAGTGAGCTTTATCTGCTCCGATCCTGCTTGAGGCTCCATCCTTGGGAGCGGGTTCAATGGAGAGGGGTTTGACCTCGGTTCCGAGGTTGTCCTTCTCGCTTCTGGGCTCCCATCCCTGTTTGGGCAGACCTGCTTTCCATGCGACTGAGAGGGCTTCTTGCTTTGGGAAGCATTCCACCGACATTGGAACCCCAGCTTTTTCCCTCTGCGCTACAGCTGCCACATCCCCAGGACTTTGGCAGGGAAGCCACAGGAACCTCCCTGTACAGGGTGCCCACTCTTCCAAGTCCTCCTCAAAAGCTCCCATTAAGGAGCCCCCACAGAAGAGATCATGCAAGAGGAAGCATATAGACTTACCTGAGGAGTCTCTTACAGAGGACATGGAGTTCAATGATGGTGAAGGGTCCCCACAGTCACCTCCTGATGATGTCTCCTTTGGAGACATCCTTGAAATGCTGAAACAGAGGGGTGACTGGAAGCCCACCAATCCTTCTTCTGAGGAGTCCATGTTCCTGCAGACTTTCCATGCCCGGCCTTCAACCTCTTGGATGACCCCACCTGCAGACGAGCTAGTTCAGCTCATGGTGCAGCATGCCTGGAAGAACGCTGACTCTGTTGAGGCAATCCCTAGGAGACCCGACAAGATTCTCTCCCCATCTGAGAAACACCCACATTGGTCCAGAGATTTACTAGTTGATGCTATGGTGGTGGCGGCAGCCACTAAAAAGGGCCTAGCTGAAGAGAGTCCTACTGTCCACCCACCCAACAGAGAGTCCCTGGCCGTGGACAGATTGGAGAAGTGAGTTTTTGCATCAGCAACCTTTGCCATATGGTCCCTGAACTACTTGGCACACTTTATGAGGCTCCAAAGAGACTTGATTTCCATACTCTCTGGAACACTCATAGGGCAGGTGTCTGCCAAGGTGACAGACAAAGTTGGCTCGTAACTCTCAACCCTGGAATTGATTTCCAATTCGTTCATGAGGTTGCTTTCACATGCAACCAAAGGAGCGGCTAGAGCTGCGAGTTCAGGCATAGTTATGAGACGTCACACCTGGATGCGCATTTGTGACCTTGCGGACCCCTTTAAGTCTTCCTTTTTCAATGCTCCCATCGAAGCATCTTCCCTGTTTGGCTCGAAAGTAAAGGACACACTGGCCAGGTGTGAGCAGGATGGTAAGACCCTCTCTGCTACATTTTTCCAATCCTTAATGTTCCTTTTTCAGGAACCAGAGGAGTGGGAAGATGTGGCACAAAAAAATCTCAGGGTCTTTTCCGTGCTGCACGTGGTGATGATACCCCCAGGGGCAGAGGGGGTAACAATTCCAGAAGATGCTCCTTTCAAGGCAGAGGGGGTCCATGCAACCAAGGCTCCAGAGACTCCTTCTCTGGACAGCCTTACCAGCCTCCTGAAGAGCAACCCGATTGCTTGCCTCTGGAAGCAGTCGGGGGTTGTTTCTTTCTGCACCAAGCTGCCTTGCACTCTATCACCACCGATCGTTTGGGTGCAGAACATCATTACCAGATATTACACCATTTCCCTCATAGGTTATACAAAACTTCCAACAAAACTTCCCGACGTTCCACCCAGTCAGAGGGAAGAAGCAGCTTCAGAAGTAAGAAAGCTGTATCAAAAAAGAGCCATCCAACTAGTCCCACCAGACCAATGTGGATCCAGATTTTACTCAAGATTCTTTTTGGTGCCAAAAAAGACAGAGGACTGGAGACCCATTCTGGATCTCAGCTGTTTGAAAAAACATGTCGCCCAAACCAGACTCTGGGTGGTCACAGTTCAATCCATCCTACATTTTCTCAGGGAGGGCAATTGGATGTGCTCAATAGATCTCTGGGATGCATATTACCACATCAAAATGGACAAATGCTCTAGGAGTCTGCTTCACTTCCAGCTAGGAGCCAATCATTACCAGTTTTTCACCCTGCTGTTTGGTCTCTCTGCAGCCCCCAGAGTGTTCACAAAGTGTATGGCAGTGGTCACAGCTCAATTGAGACTGCAAGGATTCCAGGTGTTTCTATATTTGGATGATTAGCTCCTTTCTGCCTCCACCAAGCATCTTCTGGTAACAGCCCTGCAATACACCTTTTCTCTGGAATAAATTTTGGGGATAACTGTGCACTGGGAGAAATCCAACCTTACTCTGGCCCAGCAGGTAGAATTCATCAGAGCAGTCTTCGACACTCGATCCTGTCTGGAGTCACTCCCAGCTCACAGAATCCAGAGGTTGAAGCTTCAGCTCTGGGTGATACTTTGTCAAAACAAAGTCTTGGCTAGAGAGGTCCTTCGGGTCCTAGGATCCATGGCAGCCTCCATACCGATAGTGCATCTTGCGAAACTGCATATGTGAATCCTCCAGTGGCTTCTTCTTTCTCAGTGGTTCCTGAACCATCACCCCCTGTTTTTCAGATCTGGATAACCAACTCTTCCAAACAGGACCTTCTTTGGTGGATGAGGCCAGACACAGATCTTTGGAGCTGCCCATTCCAGCCCCCTCAGGCCAAGGCCATTGTGACCACAGATGCTTCCCTGATAGGGTGGGGGAGCCACTTCCAGGGAAAGACAGTCCAAGGCATATGGTCTAAGCTGGAGGCCAACCTGCATATCAACATTCTAGAACTGAGGGCAGTGCTGTTAGCATTGCAAGCATTCCATCCGATCTTCCCCTCTGGAACAATTGCAGTTCAGTCAGACAATATGTCAGTAGTGTGGTATATCAGCAAGCAAGGAGGAACCAAATCCTACTCACTTTCTTGAGAGGCCATCAGGATTTGGCAATGGGGAATAGATTCCAACCGCTTTCTGATAGCAACGCATATCCCGGGGAGCTCCAACATGATTGTGGACAAGCTGAGCAGATATATTTTCTTGCCCCACGAGTGGTCTCTCAATCTCAGAGTAGCAGCAGAAATTTTCAGCCGTTGGGGCCAGCTTTGCTGTGACCTCTTCACCTCCCCTTCAAACAACAAATGCAGCAGCTATTTTGTCCTATTCCCCTCAAAGGGGGAGTCCCTGTGGGATGCTCTGATTCATGATTGGCCCCACGGGACTTCTCTATGCCTATCGCCTCATTCCTCTGATCCCACAGTTTATAAAAGAAGCCATTCAGTTGAAATGCAAAATGATCCTTGTAGCCCCATTTTGGCCTCAACAAGTTTGGTTCCCCTTCCTTTGGCCTCATCTGTTGTACCCACTGTGGATTCTGGACCCTATTCCGGATCTGATCTCTCACCCCCAAGGGTTTGCTCATCTGAATCTGTCCAGCCGCAAGCTGACAGCTTGGTTTCTCAATTTCAGTTAATTGCCAGGCTGGATGACCTCCCCTCTCCTGTTCGTGATATCATTCTGGCTTCTCATAAACCATCTACCAGAAGACTATACCAGGACAAATGGAAAAGGTTCTCTATTTGGTCAAAGGAAATGATGGAAGATCCATATTCGGCTCCAGTCACAGTGGTCTTACAATATCTGTCTAAGTTTTTTGAAGATGGAACCACAGCCTCTATCATACGAGTACATCTGGCGGCAATTTCAAATTATCATAATGGACTGGATGGTACTCCGCTCATATCACTGCATTTATGTAAAATCTTTCTCAAAGGAGTTTATCACATTAGACCTCCAATCAGGCAGCCTATAGAACCATGGAACCTCACGCTAGTTCTCTAGTCTTTGACTCAACCCCCCTTTGAACCTGCAGTGAATTGTGACCTCAAGTTCTTGTTATGGCAACCTGTCTTCTTGGTAGCCATCACATCAGCCTGACAAGTTTCAGAGTTGCAGGCATTGTCCACCAAAAGACCCTATCTAATTTTTCACAAGGACAGAGTATCACTCCGGACGAACCCATCTTTTCTCCCCAAAGTTGTTTCTGAGTTTTCCATCAATCAGTCTATTGATCTTCCAGTATTTTTCCCAAACTTTGATAATAAAGGAGAATACTGCCTACATGTCTTGGATATACACAGGCAATTGTGATTCTATTTAGACAGGACCAAAACAATACGTAAGACTGACCAACTGTTCATTTCCTTTTCTGGGCCTAGAATGGGAAACTCTGTCTCCAAGGTCATGTTATCGAAATGGCTAATGGACTGCATTGTTTCACTTATTCATTTGCAAAAGAACCTATGCCACAGAATATTAAAGCCCATTCCACCAGATCTATGGGAACTTCTGTAGCCTTCCATTCCATGGCGTCTATGGATGACATTTGTGCAGCAGCCACTTGGGCTAAACCCCACACTTTTATCAATCATTACAAATTGGATGTGGTCTCCAGAGGGAGAGCTGCCTTTGCCTCAATGGTTCTCAGGAACGTTCTTCCATAAGGGCCACCTAAGGATGATAAGGTAGCTGGGGATTCTGTCCCATTGGTGATGAATGGAAAGATTAACATCAGATGAAGAAATTATGTCTTACCATAAAGTTCCATCTGTGTTGTTCATCTTCTTTCATTCATCACTTCTCACCCTCCTTCCCCTGCCAAAGGCTTCTGGCAGATACTTTGGGTCCAAGTGGTGTCTTAGGGAATTTGCACAGAAATGGCCTCTGCTTTACTTGTATAACATGGGCAAACTCAATCTGAGGTAACAGGGAGAAGGGCATTGTGGGTAGATGCTTAGCTCGAGAGTATTTGGCTGGCATGAGCTTGGTACTAGGTGATTCAGTTCCGAGGGCGCGGGACTGAACCCATCGGTGATGAATGAAAGAAGATGAATAACACAGATGGAACGTTATGGTAAGGCATAACTTCTTTTTTTCATATTATGGTGCAGATTCAGTAAAGTCTATACAAGCCGCTAAAACCATGGGCACATTGTGGCATGATGTGCACACAATAGTGCACTGTTTTGTATTCAGTAAGTGGCTTTACACGATGTGTAGAGCTATGCAAACGTGGTAAACATTGTGGTATGCTAATTGCAGCATAAGCAACTGAATTGCATGCTATTCAGCCAGTCCAAGATAGAGAAGTTATTCAACAAACTGTAAAGCAACTGTATAGACTCAGTGCTAGTTTTCCCTGTGAATTCCAAAACCTATTGGAATACAGCCATGGCAAGGAGTCTACACAGAAAGAATATTAAGGGCTGTTGTTGCTTTAATTCATGTGTATGTGCAACAAGCTGAAGTCTATGCTGCTGCTGCTATTGGACCACTGTGAAGAAGTAGAAGAGATTTTTAGACCCATTTAACTTATCATAATCTACACAAGGTGGAAATTGTAGAGCGCTATGACGTGGATAGAGGCATACTACAGGAAGTCTGCAACCTCTGTTGTCCTCAACTCAGACCAAGGGAAAACATAGGGGAGCCAATACCAATGGAGACAATGGTATGTGTAGCACTTGGAAATTTAGCTGCAGGAACCTTTCAGAGACCAACAGGGGACATGCTGGGGGCATCACAGGCATCAGCATCCAAGATCCTCCATCAGTTCCTGAATGTTATGCTCCAACATGACAGTGACCACATACATTTTCCCTGTACACCTGAGGACAGGGCCACAGATATGCAGCAGCTGTACCCTGTAGCGCACTACCTGGGTGCAATAGGTTATACACATATAGAAATCAAAGCACCACCCAGGGAACTGAGAAGGGTCTACATATATAGAAAGGGCTTCCAGTTCATTAACTGACAATTCATGTGTAACACTAATGGAATCATCTTGAATGTTTGTGCTGGCAACCCAGGCAATTACCATGATTCACATATCAGGCACAATTCCCAATTGCATTAGATGTTCACTAGGGGTAATATCCCACAGTGTCATGTACTAGGGGGTGCAGGTTATGCACTGGAGCTGTGGCTGATGACATCCCCCAGAAATGCACACACACCCACTGAAGAACACCATAATGAGGCACACGCTCAAACCAGAAATATCATAGAGCATTTGTGTGGGCTGCTGAAGTCATGGATGTTCTTCATCTCACATTGCTGCAGTCCTTACTTATGGGTAGTCCGCTGTCCTCGGTCGGCCCGAATACCAAAGTATTAGGCTGACATCGGTCATGGGCGCCTAGATCTGACATCAGAGCGTCAGGGTATAAAGGCGCATGACCGACGTCATATCCTCAGTCTTTTTTGCCGCATGGTCTGATGCAGAAGCAGCATTGCAAGTGCCGTTCGGCGTTCTGAAATTTTTCGTTTTCGGAGTTTCAGACCGATACCAAGTTGGGCTAAGTACCCGGTTGGGGAATATTTTTGTTTTTTCTTGCCTCAGTTACTTACCGGATGTCAGAAAAAGTGAATAATTGTATTTCTTGTGGGAAACAGATACCGCATAGGGATTACCACTCGCTTTGTATTCCTTGTTTGGGACCGGAGCACGTAGTCGGGTGTCGGTTTTGTGCTAGGTTTAATAAGCGCACTATAAAACGGAGGTTAGATTGCGCTAGGTTAGTCTTTGGCAAGAGGTGTAATTATAATATGCCGTCGGATGTTCCGACGCCTGCTTCTACTAAGCGCAAAGACAAATCTTTAAAGCCTAGGCAGGATGATTCGTCCATTTCGGACGCCGGACCTTTAGAAGCTACAGCTGAACAGGTGGATCCGGCTGAAGTTTCTGTTGAGTCCCAGGGGGAAACTTTGATTTTACAGGATGTGGCCTCTCAAGAGGCAGGTCAGGCTGAAGGGGCCTCTCAGGTTACTATTCTCCCTTCTATGCCTAGGGTGGTTAGGCCTTCTGCTACTGTTTCTAAGGCTCCTTCTAAAGGCAGGTCTGTCTTGCCTTCCTCTGGTGTCAGTTCTGGTTCTTCAGGGTCTGTGCCTAAAAAGCACATGCTTAAAATGGCAGAGGATTTGATTACTTTAATTAGAGGTTCTATGCCCCCTCCTGATAAGAGGCCCAGGATGGAGCCAGAGTTGGAAAGTTTGGAGCAGGCCTCAGATGACATCTCCAAATGTGTTCCGATTTCCACCTTAAATGAGTTTTTAGTTCAAACTCAAGACAAACTCAAAGAGTTTGAACTGAATTTGATAGAACGCAAGAAGGGCAAACTTGTTCGGGACTTGCGTGATTACGAGATGAACAAGACGTTCTTCTCGAGAGCCTATCGGAAGCAAGAACGCAAGCGAGTGAGATTTCAAGCTGACGCTAACCATTCACGTCACCCTAATTCGTCAGCTTCTGCATCTGAAGGAGGTTTTACTTCGGGAGAGGAAGAATTTGAAGATGCGGAATTTCCCTGCTTACCAACTGCTCAGCAACCAGCAGGTTTTCGCCAGACTTTTCGTAACGACACGTTTCAACCATACAGAAACCCACAGGGACAAAAACGCCAACGTGAACTTATTCAATACACAGCTAATGAACAAAACGGACGGGGTGGTCACAAAAGAGGCAGATGGTAATTCAGTTTTCAGACATGCCAGTGACTATATTGTTAACTTATCTAAATGTGTATTTGATGACAAAGAGATTGCAGTTCTAAACCTTGGTTTGAAATTTATCCCTACAGTTATACCTGGGTTACATGATTTGAAGACTGATGTATACAAATTTGGGAGAAAACTTCATCTTAAACATTTCTTTAGCCAAAATGTTAGGCAGTCACA